>NC_069134.1:5716388-6016388 GCF_026914265.1 Mya arenaria
CAACCTACATGCGTTCACCGGCTTACATGACTTCAGTCTTAGACTTAGTGTACAACCTACATGCGTTCACCGGCTTACATGACTTCAGTCTTAGACTTAGTGTACAACCTACATGAGTTCACCGTCTTACATGACTTTAGTCTTAGACTTAGTGTACAACCTACATGCGTTCACCGGCTTACATGACTTCAGTCTTAGACTTAGTGTACAACCTACATGAGTTCACCGTCTTACATGACTTCAGTCTTAGACTTAGTGTACAACCTACATGAGTTCACCGTCTTACATGACTTCAGTCTTAGACTTAGTGTACAACCTACATGAGTTCACCGGCTTACATGACTTCAGTCTTAGACTTAGTGTACAACCTACATGCGTTCACCGGCTTACATGACTTCAGGCTTAGACTTAGTGTACAACCTACATGCGTTCACTGGCTTACATGACTTCAGTCTTAGACTTAGTGTACAACCTACATGCGTTCACCGGCTTACATGACTTCAGGCTTAGACTTAGTGTACAACCTACATGCGTTCACCGGCTTACATGACTTCAGGCTTAGACTTAGTGTACAACCTACATGAGTTCACCGTCTTACATGACTTCAGTCTTAGACTTAGTGTACAACCTACATGAGTTCACCGTCTTACATGACTTCAGTCTTAGACTTAGTGTACAACCTACATGCGTTCACCGGCTTACATGACTTCAGTCTAGACTTAGTGTACAACCTACATGAGTTCACCGTCTTACATGACTTCAGTCTTAGACTTAGTGTACAACCTACATGCGTTCACCGGCTTACAAGACTTCAGTCTTAAACTTAGTGTACAAACTACATGAGTTCACCGGCTTACATGACTTCAGTCTTAGACTTAGTGTACAACCTACATGCGTTCACCGTCTTACATGACTTCAGTCTTAGACTTAGTGTACAACCTACATGCGTTCACCGGCTTACATGACTTCAGTCTTAGACTTAGTGTACAACCTACATGCGTTCACCGGCTTACATGACTTCAGTCTTAGACTTAGTGTACAACCTACATGAGTTCACCGTCTTACATGACTTCAGTCTTAGACTTAGTGTACAACCTACATGAGTTCACCGTCTTACATGACTTCAGTCTTAGACTTAGTGTACAACCTACATGAGTTCACCGGCTTACATGACTTCAGTCTTAGACTTAGTGTACAACCTACATGAGTTCACCGTCTTACATGACTTCAGTCTGAGACTTAGTGTACAACCTACATGCGTTCACCGTCTTACATGACTTCAGTCTTAGACTTAGTGTACAACCTACATGAGTTCACCGTCTTACATGACTTCAGTCTTAGACTTAGTGTACAACCTACATGAGTTCACCGTCTTACATGACTTCAGTCTTAGACTTAGTGTACAACCTACATGAGTTCACCGTCTTACATGACTTCAGTCTTAGACTTAGTGTACAACCTACATGAGTTCACCGGCTTACATGACTTCAGTCTTAGACTTAGTGTACAACCTACATGCGTTTTAGGTGACACTTTTTTCAAACGTTCACACTTATATTGGATGACTTAAAGGAAATAGAAACTTAGTTTCGTTTTAATAATTTATTAGATAAACAATGTATTACATAACCGAATTTATATATATAAATGGTGCAGAAATACAAATGTACCCAATATGTATGTGCTTTTGTGTTCACACACTGAAAAAGCGTTTCGTGTTGACATGCTGACAGCCGTGACGTCACCATTATGTGTAAAACATGTATGCCCTCTTATGGCAGCCAATTAATCATTTCGCATTAAATGTCTGTTTAATAATTTAAGAATACGACCAACACGCGTTCCAAGTTTGAGGATAGTATGTACAGTTATTGACCAGTTCTAAGTGTTGTTATATGAGTTCAAGAGTGAAAGATTCCAGTAAAACGTGTGCATGGTTGCGTCCTCATTGCAGCAATAAGTAAGTTAAATTTATAATATAAGTTTAAGAATACAGGCAATTTAAGCTATGCAGATATAATCTTGCATAAAGATGAATGCAAGTGACAGCCAATATGTTTATATTAACAAGACAGTGGTTAATTTCTTGCAACTTTCAAGCAATACATTTAGTTATTAGACGCTCTATTTATTTTTTTAATACCTGTTTTGAACGATGACCATGACTGGGGTCTATCTGGTGACCTTTGAGCTGTTGATTTATAAGTCACTAGGGTTTCAAATATGGATCTACAGGTATTGCCCAAGTTAATTAACTGCCCGTGATGCTTAATTCGATTTTGAATTAATTTAGTACATGCCCTAGAAATGCTCGTTTGTTTTGTATGAATAACGTCGACATTGATTTATTGCTTGTCTCATCGTTTCTAGTAGATACCTGTTCTGTTTTGTTCTCTTTTAATAATTATAAAACACTCTCTTGGATTGGTATTGTTGTAGTTAGTAACAACTTTACATTTAGAAGCTCTCTTTTGGATTTGTCCAAATTCTGCTAGAATCGTAAGGCTACAATATCGATAATGCCCAGGAGTCATTTACAACGAATACAACATTTTGAAAATAATATTCCAGACTAGTGACACGTTATCAAACGAGTTATAGCCAACATTACATCAATACAGTCAATACGCACAACTGAGCAAGAATATCACCAACCATGAAATTCCAAGAATCCATTCACCAGGAAATAGAAAGTCTCGGTTGAGCCTTGGCTAAACTTTTTAGTCGCATGTTAAGTGCACTCGTACTACAAACCCTGATATCGTCTATAAAATGCAAACTTACAATGTACAAGTATGTGCATCTATATACCAGCATGTAGATTATCATGTTACAGAGTTTTTTTCATGAAAATGAGCAAAACATATTTTAACTGAATTGGGGCTTTTGTAGTATTAATACGTTCGCTAATTGCAAACTCGGCATGTTTTCGTTACAATGAAACCTCCCTGTTATAGTAGAGTTTTTCAATACAATACTACTTACGTTTTCCATATATGTCATATCTAACAAATTGAAACCGTAAAGTTTGGTACCGTGAAATCAAGATGTTCACCAGTCAATGACACTTACAACACCTCTCAGAATAACCTTCTTCCTTTCAGAATAAAAAAGTCAATATGCAAAAAAAAACATAAGTAAGCAATATAAAACTAATATTTTGCTGCCAAAGCGAAATGCGTATCACTAAAGGATTTCGCGTCCGCGGTTGCATTCAATTCACCTCCGATATGTCTCGTTCATATCACCACCCGTATTCCGCCGCCGCTGGCGGCGACATATATCTATCCGTCGGTGGCACACTCTAGTAGATTGACGACTAGGGGCATCTTGAGAGCACCATCCCTGAACTCCTCCAGGGTTACATAGCCGTCCCTATTCTGGTCCAGCTCCAGGAAGATCTTGTCCGCTATCTCCGCGCTCTTGTCGCGCGTCTCGTGTGAGCCGTCCGCCGCGCGGTCGAAAAGCGGAGGCTGGTGGTCGCGGTGCGAGGCCGTCAGTTCCCGGTCTATCTGGTCAACCAAGCTTTCACTGGCCATGTTACACACAGACTGAAATACATTAGATATGCATTGACTAAGGCAGAGAAACAACAAAGGAGATATATCCATTTAATAAGGTAGAGAAACAACAAAGGATATATACATTCAATAAGGCAGAGAAACAACAAAGGATATATCCATTTAGTAAGGCAGAGAAAACAACAAAGGATATATCCATTAACTAAGCCAGAGAAAACAACAAAGGATATATCCATTTACTAAGGCAGAGAAACAACAAAGGATATATCCATTTACTAAGGCAGAGAAACAACAAAGGAAATATCCATTTACTAAGGCAGAGAAACAAAGAAACAACAAAGGATATATACATTTACTAAGACAGAGAAACAACAAAGGATATATCCATTTAATAAGGTAGAGAAACAACAAAGGATATATACATTCAATAAGGCAGAGAAACAACAACGGATATATACATTTACTAAGGCAGAGAAACAACAAAGGATATTTTCATTTAGTAAGGAAGAGAAACAACATTGCACATGATATATACATTAAGTAAGGCAGAGAAACAACAACTGATATAAACATTTAGTAAGGAAGAGAAACAACAAAGGATATATTCATTAAGTAAGGCAGAGTAACGACACAGGATATTTAGTAAGGCAAAGAAACAACAATGAATATATACATTTAGTAAAGCAGAGAAACAACAAAGGATATATATATTTAGTAAGGTAGAGAAACAACAAAGGATATATACATTTAGTAAGGCAGAGAATCAACAAAGGATATAAACATTTAGTAAGGAAAAGAAACAACAAAGGATATACACATTTAGTAAGGTAGAGAAACAACAAATGAAATAAACATTTAGTAAGGTAGAGAAACAACAAAGGATATACACATTGAGAGAGAAGAGAAATAATACAGCAGGTAGGCATTTGTAGGGTAGAGAAGTTAGGTAGGTGAAGGGAAACAACACAGTAGATAGGCGTTCAGTAAGAAAATCTAGTGTAATCTTCTAAAACAATTCTGACACGTACACATGTAAAACGCACTACTAGACAGCTTTCGAAAAGGTTTAGAAAACGCAGGTGTGATGAAAATTTGAATGCTTATGTACAAAGTAAATATAAATATAAAAATGTATGTAGACATAAACGAATGTTGTTCAACAGAAAATACTTAAATAAAGTCGAGTCCTCTGTAAACAACTCCCGAAAATTCTGGAGTGAAATTAAACGGGTATTAAATAAACCTAAATCAGAGAATGTTATATCATTGGACAAATGGTATGATCACTTCAGTAATCTATTTTCGAATACTGAAGGAAATAACCATGTATGTAATAATATGTGTCACTGTTGATATAGACACACATTTTGATGATATTAAACAGTTGATTTTTAACTCTGAGATTACTGATGAAGAAATACTACACAGTATAAAAGCATTGAATATAAATAAAGCTTCTGGAGGTAGTCTTATACCCCAGCAGTTAGTATATGGCATACATGTATTGTTACCATTTATACGTAAACTTTTTAATCGATTGTCTTCTAGAGGTGAATTTCCAGATAACTGGGCAAAATCAGTCATTATAGCTCTACACAAAAAGGGTAGTATAGTAGTCCTGATAATTACAGGGGTATAGCATTACTGGATAGTTTTAGTAAAGTCTATAAATCAATAATAACTAAGAGACTTAACTTTTATGTTTAGGCTTACAACAAACTCTCAGAATCCCAAGCAGGATTTAGGGCGGGATATACTACAGCTGATAATGCTTTTGTTTTATACTCCATTGTAAATAAACATTTATGTAAGAAAGGGAAACCTGTATATGTAGCTTTTATAGACTTTCAAAAAGCTTTTGATTCAGTTGATCGGCCAATTTTGTATGAAGTATTAAAACGAAATTGTGTAAGGGGTCACTTATACAAGTCAATACAAAGTATTTATTCATCTGTCAAAGCATGTGTAAGAACCAACGAGGGTGTATCAGACATATTTACATGTCCGGTTGGTTTACGTCAGGGCTGCAGCCTAAGCCCCGTTCTATTTGCAATGTTCATAAATGACTTATATTCAATGTTATGTGAAAATAATATCAGAGGGATTCAATTATTTCCGGATAGTGTTGAAATATTTTTGCTTATGTTCGCTGATGATATTGCTTTGATATCAGATACTGTTGTTGGCTTACAAAAACAATTAAATGTTTTATATCAGTTTTGTTTAAGGAGCAGACTAATTGTAAATACCACCAAATCAAAAGTACTTGTTTTTAAACGAGGTGGAATGGTGGCGTGAAGAGAAAATTGGTCATATAATGGCAGACAGATAGAAATTATCAATGGTTTAACATATGTTGGGATGTGTTTTTTTTTTCAAATAGATTATCAATGTATAAAATGGCAGAGGCTATGTCGGTGAAAGCAAAGAAGGTACTTATGTACATTTTTAGTTCTCTACAACATTTATCTTGCTTGCCATAGAAAACGTTTTTTAAAGTATTTGATTCGAAAATTGCATTAATGTTATATGGTTCTGAAATTTGGGGCTTAAAACACCCACAGTGCATTGTAACCGTGCAGGTGTATGCTTGCAAAAGATTTTTGAATGTCAATAACACTGCATGTAATGATGCCGTACTTGGAAATACAGGGAGATATCCTGTGCACATTTATGCTTCAAAACGATGTATTAAATATTGGTTAAGGTTACTCAACTTGCCCAAAGATAGATATACAAGATTGTGTTATGAGATGCTTATATTATGACAATATAGGGTATGAAAACTGGGTTACTGATGTTAAGCGTAACTTATACAGTAATGGGTTTGGATATGTGTGGGAATCGCAAAATGTTTTAAACCCAAGGTTATTTTTAATTCAATATGTTCAAACTCTAAAGGACCAGTTCATACAAAACTGGCAGTCAAGGTGTAGAGACAATATTAAATTGCAATATTATTGTAACTATAAATATTGTTTTGAAACTGAAAAAAATATTGCTGCTATAGATGTTGAGAAATTTAGAAATTGTATGGCAAGACTCCGTAGTTCTTCACATTGCTTAATGATAGAGAAAGGTAGACATTATAACATATCAAGAGAATATCGTGTGTGTGTGTATTGTGAAACTGTACTGGAAGATGAATATCACTTCGTTCTATCATGTCCTTTATATTCTGATATTCGAACGATCTATCTACCTATGTATTATTGTCAATATCCAACTCTTGATAAGTTTTATGCTCTGATGTCAAATGACAATGTGAATCTAATTCGAAAGTTGCCATGTATCTGTACTACTCTCTTAAAGAGAGGGATAAATACCTAGAAATGTTTAGATAGATATTCTGTTATATAAGTTATGCACTGTTACCCATAAAACGTCAACATTGTTTAAATTGACGGTGTTATGTGACTGTTTATGTTATAACTTCATGCATTATGTTTAATCCATGTTGTATATTGTGTATTTGGGCCGGAGGCCATATAATGCAAATAATTTGAATTGAATTGAATTGACACGAGATTTACATTAAGTTAAGTATAACTATAAGCTTCTTAAACTATCCAGGTAATACTTTGTAGCGATGATTCAGCACAAAATGTTAGGGAAGTAAAGAAAACAACAGAGAAAATGAAATACAAGTTTACGCTTGTTACACAACAGAAGATATTAACATTCAGTTCTGTAGAAATTTTGCTTCAAAATCATGAACTTAACAGTTAGTAGGGAAGAAATATTACTTCTAAAACAACACATACGAAATTTTCTAAAACAGCAAACGATATAAACAGTTAGTAGGGCCCAAATCTCTGCTTCCAAATCAACACATGCGATTGACAGTATGTACAGTAAAATGTATGTTTTTTAAACACCAAAGGAGATTTACTGTTTGTAATCTTCTAAAACAACACAGGTGTTTAAATTTAGTTATTTAGAATTATATTTAAGTAATGTTAAATTGTACGCTTTTAAAACAACACAGGCGTTTTACATTTAGTTATGTAGAACTGTATGCTTCTTAAAAGGAGATTAACATGTAGTAAGGTAGAAACTGGGCTCCAGAAATAATTCAACGCAATATTTGTCAACTCATGGAATGGCGTATTTTTACCAACAAATGCAAGTAACCAAGATGAGAACAAGAATGATTCCACTATTGCATGCAGGTTAATGACGTTAGCGCCTTATAGTGCGATTCAAAACAAGACCTTCTCGTTCAATGGAATAAGAGAGGTTATGATCCTTGTGCTAAATGCAGTCCTAATTGACAGTCCTTGTTTCAAAATCATGTATAGTCAGTTTATCATGTTTAATGATAATAGTGCCGTTAGAACGGTCATTTCTAACTAATGCCTTCAAAATGGTACATCCCACTATAACTGCGCTTTCATCTGTGTTTTAAATGTTTAGCTCCGATGGAGAGCTCTCCCATTGTATCATACAATTTTGAGAAGACATGCTGTTGTCAGAAAACAGGAATACTTTAGAAACGACTGTAGTGTAAACGCCTTCATGAATATTTGAAAACGGCGAAGATATCGGCCGTCCAATATATCAATGTTGAGGAAGTGCTCATAAATGACTGCCTTCTTGAAATCTGATGGCATCACCATTATTTGTATTGAAAACTGCAACACTGACCGAAACAGTAATGTGCGTGAAAACATGGTGCCACACACTCACACACACACACATAAATATATATTAATATTGACAGTGGCTCAGTAGAGAATTGTTGACGTCACGTGCCTCTGGAAATGACCGAGTTTTCATACCATCTCTACAGCAGGTCCCACTGGGCCCAATAGGCTGCCAATGCCATCGAACAAGGGAAAGGATGGTTTATCATGGGTTGGTGTCCGATATTCTAGAAACTCTTGTCACCATGGCGTTGCCAATGGTAACTCGAGGCACTGACTAGGTACCCGGGTTCATTTCAACAACAAAATCCCTTATACGTGCACTGTTTTATTGGCCGTTATCTTTGTTTCAAGAATTTTGATTTTAAATTGCATACAAATGATTGTTTAGATGTTTCATTAATCTAGAGTTAGCAAATAAGTGTTTTCATTACGGTTTTGATAAATGATAACTAAAATCAGAATACATTTTAATCAGAGTACATTTGAAGCGACAGTATACATACTGATCTCGTGTATAAAAGGTTAACTGTACGAAATATCGGTGACGTATGTGGACAACAACATTGCTAGAGTAACAGCAATTGTTTGCCTCCATATATAGTGTGATAACAACTAGTTAGAGTAACAGCAATTGTTTGCCTCCATATATAGTGTGATAACAACTAGTTAGAGTAACAGCAATTGTTTGCCTCCATATATAGTGTGATAACAACTAGTTAGAGTAACAGCAATTGTTTGCCTCCATATATAGTGTGATAACAACTAGTTAGAGTAACAGCAATTGTTTGCCTCCATATATAGTGTGATAACAACTAGTTAGAGTAACAGCAATTGTTTGCCTCCATATATAGTGTGATAACAACTAGTTAGAGTAACAGCAATTGTTTGCCTCCATATATAGTGTGATAACAACTAGTTAGAGTAACAGCAATTGTTTGCCTCCATATATAGTGTGATAACAACTAGTTTGAGTAACAGCAATTGTTTGCCTCCATATATAGTGTGATAACAACTAGTTAGAGTAACAGCAATTGTTTGCCTCCATATATATAGTGTGATAACAACTAGTTAGAGTAACAGCAATTGTTTGCCTCCATATATAGTGTGATAACAACTAGTTAGAGTAACAGCAATTGTTTGCCTCCATATATAGTGTGATAACAACTAGTTAGAGTAACAGCAATTGTTTGCCTCCATATATAGTGTGATAACAACTAGTTTGAGTAACAGCAATAGTTTGCCTCCATATATAGTGTGATAACAACTAGTTAGAGTAACAGCAATTGTTTGCCTCCATATATAGTGTGATAACAACTAGTTTGAGTAAATATGTACGTCTGTGGTCGAACTATGGAGTTGAAATGGATTGATTACTGATACTGTAACAAACATCGCTGGTGATACTTAGTCATTCAAATGGTGAACTATTGGTATCAGTTACTACCTCATTTGTGCGACACCCGTAGCATTTCATATCCTCAATACGCAGAACATTGAGTGTTCGAAAATAATATATATATTTGATACATGAAACGAGAATAGCTACAAATATATAATTGTCCATGTTAGGAAATGGTTATATAATAATATATTCTGTTTCACATTTTTTCATCCAAATGAAAAAGAAGTATTTTTAAAAAAAAGATACTGGGCCGTGGTACATAACCATGAACAATATTACAGATTAGTGTTATGTTTGACTAAATACGTGTAGTTTTTTCAATACAGAAATGTTTTAACTCAAGAAAGTAATTTTACAATGACCAATGAGATTTCTAGTTTATAATGACCAATGAAAATCTTAATTTTTCAGTTCATTTCTGTGAATTTTACAGAAGGTTGGATGAATTCAAAAGGCTCGACGGCCGAAAAAACACATCGCCTAGTTTCCAAAAAAACCCATCTAACTGTGTCACAACATGTATGCCGTGACTTAAATGAACGTGACTTTAATGTATGTTTCGAGACACTACTGATTCATTTTGACATATACATTAGTTTCTGTGGGTGTTATAGTTGCCAAAATGGTAACCTTGCATACACCAGGCCAGATGTAAAGATAAATAATTCAGGCAAACGACCGTCGTAATTCCATCAGCAGAAGCCAAGCGACAACATATTCGCCTTATAACACGTATGTGCGCAATTGACTCTTGCTGACGCCAGATTCAACCAATCATGAATAAAACATAAACTGTTTTGAATGACAATGCATAGAAATAAACAAACAAACCAAGAAACGATGAGCGGTTGCGTAAATTGTTGACAAAACATATTGACGTTCTTTTCAGTTATTCATAATTACTATTTGAACAGTTAATTCAGCCCACTCTATGATTTATCGACGTATACAGAGATCACCAACAGAGTAATTTTAGCTCTGCAGTGTTCCTATTTCCAACCTGTTTTGAAAATCAGGGTGCATTTTCGATGGTACTGCACTCTTACAGTAATTTCGTTATGATAAATAAGATGTTTTGCGTTCATTAAATATTATTAAACACAATTAGTACACTTTGTTCTGAAATCCGTAATTCAATTCTACTTACATTGAATAATTTCTAGGATATGCCTTCATAATACAATCTTCAGGACTATTTTAAAGCGACACTCTTATTCAAATTCAATACATACACATGTATAAATAACATCAATATTGAGTGATAAACCTTTACAACTTACTTAATAATTTATTGAACATATTATTAATGATAACAAGATTGTAACCGTGTATTTAATACCAGAAAATGCAAAATGTATGAAATAATTGGTGATTGCTAAAAGATTAGCTGTGATATAATATCGTTTCATAAGGTGGAAAGACCTTGTTGTCTGCACCGTTTTCAAATTAAACTCGGTATCCTGTATAAGAACCATTGTTTTCGACATTTATTCATCTTTTTTATATATTAAAACAATTTTTATAATTGTGATTAATCTTATTTGGGAGGAAAAGTGCATCTTTAAAATAGTTTTCATAATCACAGAAGAACATTAACTAACCGTCTTCCTCAAAGAAGCCAAGGGTGAGAGTGGTCTAGTGGTATAGGTGTCCGCCTCTCACCCAAGAGGTTGTGGGTTCGATCCCTCCAGGGTTACTTTCTCATAACCTCTCAAAAAGGACACAGTACTGGTTTCTGCCCAGGAAACAGAATGATTCTATAAGCTATCAGCTTTCGTCACAATCGAGCTTAAATAGATTAGTATAAACCAAAGAAGCTAACACAATAACGCAAATAGTTTGGAGACGCTTACCTTGATGATGTTTCTCATCTCCGACCACGAGATCGTGCCGTCCCCGTCGATGTCGTACACCTTGAAGGCCCACGTGATTTTCGTCTCAATGTCCTTACTTCCGGCCAGGCACAGCCCAAGCAGAAATTCCTGGAAATTCACATGACCGTCGTTGTTCTGGTCAAAAGTCCGAAATATGTGCTCGGCAAACTCCGACGAGTCGCAGCGGAAGATTCCGCGATACACTTTCTTAAACTCGTCCCTGGTAAGATCCGACTTGTGCGTCTGTCGACTCTCCTGGTACGTCTTAAAGCAGCTCTGTATCTCCTCTTCAGAGAGTTCACCTTTTATCAAATGCTGAAGCTTTTCTATGGACTTTTGGTCCAGCTTTGATTCAGATTTTGATGTTTTTGCTCCCATTTCCAAGTCTTGTTTATTCCAATAAGTCTCCTTTTATGAAACCTGTCTTACTGAAACATTTCGGTGCTCCTTGTTTACACCGGATGAAGAAATCCTAAACTTGAGCGGAATAAAGCCATTCTAGAATGGATTTTTGCTCCTATTAGGAAAGTCTTTATGAAAAATTGTGTATTAATAATTCAAAGCACACTGTATCACGTTAAAAAGAAACCTAAATATTACGCCATGAAGACATTTATTAATAATTCATTAAATTCTGGAGCCTCTGTATATTGTATGAACATCCTATGCGCGATTTAGGAGCTAATCTCCTGTTTTCCCGTCATCTGTTATAACATCCCATGGTAATCTGATAGCTCGCATCGACTCCGACTAACAGCATTCTTGAACGTCCGCGCGTCGGGCACAGAAAGTTTCCATTCGAACTATTGTAACAACGAGTAAGGACCCCTAATTGAGTGCATCTTATATACAAATATGTGGTATGGGTTTATACCACGTGGTTATTCAATTATTTATTTCCTATAAATTGATCAAGACGCAAGTAAGCTCTCTGAGATCGTCATCGATCAGTACACCTGATATAAGACTTGGTCCCACCGGACCGACCCGCACTGTACGCGTAGAGTTCCGGAGTCATATTTCGTTTTAATTATAGCCATGTATACACAATCAAGTAACTTGTTCAGTATCACAATTACGTTTGCAACCAAAAATAAATGGAAAGGGAATATTGTGTTGACGTTATGTATCTGATAACCTCAATTCGGACATGTCTGATTTAATATACCTATCACGTATTCCTCTGTAACGCACGTGAAATATAACATTGTTGTTTTTCTATTGGTCAGAAAACATATCACTCCGCATTTTGTAAATTTATTAATTGGCAAAAATAATTGCTTAATTGGCAATATTCTAGCAAATCATGTGTGTACTTCTGATTTTGCATTGATGATAAAGATTTATTTAAAAACAGGGTTACATTTTCCATCTCAATATTTTTGAGGAAAATGTAATACATTTTGTATTTTGTCATGATTTCGTGAAAGACATCTTAAATGCCCCCGGACCCCCCCCCCCTCGAAAGTGGCCTACACAAATATTTCCGCCAAGCTACGCCCATGTTAAAAGAGGCAAATTTCGTTGAAAGTGCAGTGATTTGTTGTAATTCTTACTGGAAATCTTCTAAGTACGCATTCCACTTAAGCAGAATTATAACGATCGGATGTATCCATGTTTTTTGATTGCTCATGGCATTACATTTCTACAATTCATGTAAGGCGGGAACTGACATTTTTGTGGTTTTCTACTAATTTCTAGAGCAGGGGAATCAAGTGGGTCGTTCTTGCTGTTTTTACTGGAAAAAAAACACGAGATAAAAAGACCCTGGCAGTCGTCATCATATCGTACATGATTTTATTCTACTCATTCATGAACTATGTAAGAAAACTCTACAAATGCCACACTGACCGAAACAGTAGTGTGTGTGAAAAATGAGTGACCACACCGACCGAAACAGTAGTGTGTGTGAAAAATGAGTGGCCACACCGACCGAAACAGTAGTGTGTGTGGAAAATGAGTGGCTACACTGACCGACACAGTAGTGTGTGTGAAAAATGAGTGGCCACACTGACCGACACAGTAGTGTATGTGAAAAATGAGTGGCCACACTGACCGAAAAAGTAGAGTATGTGAAACATGAGTGGCCACACCGACCGAAACAGTAGGGTATGTGAAAAATGAGTGGTCACACCGACCGAAACAGTAGTGTGTGTGAAAAATGAGTGGCCACACCGACCGAAACAGTAGTGTGTGTGAAAAATGAGTGGCCACACCGACCGAAACAGTAGTGTGTGTGTGTGAAAAATGAGTGGCTACATTGACCGACACAGTAGTGTGTGTGAAAAATGAGTGGCCACACTGACCGAAACAGTAGTGTATGTGAAAAATGAGTGGCCACACTGACCGAAAAAGTAGTGTATGTGAAACATGAGTGGCTACACCGACCGAAACAGTAGTGTATGTAAAAAATGAGTGGCCACACCGACCGAAACAGTAGTTTATGTGAAAAATGAGTGGCCACACTGACCGAAACAGAAGTGTGCGTGAAAACGCGTGGCCACACTGACCGTAACAGGAATGTGTATGTGAAAAATGAGTGGCCACACTGACCGAAACAGTAGTGTGTGTGTGTGAAAAATGAGTGGCCACACTGACCGAAACAGTTGTGTGCGTGAAAACATGTGACAACACTGACCAAAACAGAAGCGGTAGGTGTGAAAACATGCCACTACACTGATCGAAACAGAAATGTGCGTGAAAACGTCTGACCACACTGACCGAAACAGCAAAAGGCGTGAAAACGCGTGGACACACTGACCGAAACAGTAATGTGCGTGGAAACGTTTGGCCGCACTGACCGAAACAGTAATGTGCGTGAAAAGTGTGGCCACTCTGAACGAAACAGTAATGTGCGTGTAAACGTGTTGTCACACTAAACGAAACAGTAATGTGCGTAAAAACGTTTGGTCACACTAAACGAAACAGTAATGTGCGTGTAAACGTTTGGTCACACTAAACGAAACAGTAATGTGCGTGAAAACGTTTGGTCACACTAAACGGAACAGTAATGTGCGTGAAAACGTGTGCCAACACTGATCGAAACAGCAATTTGCGTGAAAACATGTGCCCACACTAAACGAAACAGTAATGTGCGTGAAAACGTGTGCCAACACTGATCGAAACAGCAATTTGCGTGAAAACATGTGCCCACACTAAACGAAACAGCAATGTGCGTGAAAATGTTTGGTCACACTAAACGAAACAGTAATGTGCGTGAAAACGTGTACCCACACTTAACGAAACAGTAATGTGCATGTAAACGTTTGGTCACACTAAAAGAAACAGTAATGTGCGTGAAAACGTTTGGTCACACTAAACGAAACAGTAATGTGCGTGAAGACGTGTGCCCACACTAAACGAAACAGTAATGTGCGTGTAAACGTTTGGTCACACTAAAGAAACAGTAATGTACGTGAAAACGTTTGGTCACACTAAACGAAACAGCAATGTGCGTGAAAACGTTTGGCCGCACTGACCGAAACAGTAATGTGCGTGTAAACGTTTGGTCACACTAAACGAAACAGTAATGTGCGTGAAACGTTTGGCCGCACTGACCGAAACAGTAATGTGCGTGTAAACGTTTGGTCACACTAAACGAAACAGTAATGTGCGTGTAAACGTTTGGCCGCACTGACCGAAACAGTAATGTGCGTGTAAACGTTTGGTCACACTAAACGAAACAGTAATGTGCGTGTAAACGTTTGGCCACACTAAACGAAACAGTAATGTGCGTGAAAACGTTTGGTCACACTAAACGAAACAGTAATGTGCGTAAAAACGTGTGCTCACACTAAACGAAACAGTAATGTGCGTGTAAACGTTTGGTCACACTAAACGAAACAGTAATGTGCGTGTAAACGTTTGGTCACACTAAACGAAACAGTAATGTGCGTGAAAACGTTTGGCCACACCAAACGAAACAGTAATGTGCGTGAAAACGTGTGCTCACACTAAATGAAACAGTAATGTGCGTGTAAACGTTTGGTCACACCAAACGAAACAGTAATGTGCGTGAAAACGTTTGGTCACACTAAACGAAACAGTAATGTGCGTGAAAACGTGTGCTCACACTAAACGAAACAGTAATGTGCGTGTAAACGTTTGGTCACACTAAACGAAACAGTAATGTGCGTGAAAACGTGTGCTCACACCAAACGAAACAGTAATGTGCGTGAAAACGTGTGCTCACACTAAACGAAACAGTAATGTGCGTGAAAACGTTTGGTCACACTAAACGAAACAGTAATGTGCGTGAAAACGTTTGGTCACACTAAACGAAACAGTAATGTGCGTGTAAACGTTTGGTCACACTAAACGAAACAGTAATGTGCGTGAAAACGTTTGGCCACACCAAACGAAACAGTAATGTGCGTGAAAACGTGTGCTCACACTAAATGAAACAGTAATGTGCGTGAAAACGTTTGGTCACACCAAACGAAACAGTAATGTGCGTGAAAACGTTTGGTCACACTAAACGAAACAGTAATGTGCGTGAAAACGTTTGGTCACACTAAACGAAACAGTAATGTGCGTGTAAACGTTTGGTCACACTAAACGAAACAGTAATGTGCGTGAAAACGTTTGGTCACACTAAACGAAACAGTAATGTGCGTGAAAACGTTTGGTCACACTAAACGAAACAGTAATGTGCGTGAAAACGTTTGGTCACACTAAACGAAACAGTAATGTGCGTGAAAACGTGTGCTCACACTAAACGAAACAGTAATGTGCGTGAAAACGTGTGCTCACACCAAACGAAACAGTAATGTGCGTGAAAACGTGTGCTCACACTAAACGAAACAGTAATGTGCGTGTAAACGTTTGGTCACACTAAACGAAACAGTAATGTGCGTGAAAACGTTTGGTCACACTAAACTAAACAGTAATGTGCGTGTAAACGTTTGGCCACACCAAACGAAACAGTAATGTGCGTGTAAACGTGTGCTCACACTAAACGAAACAGTAATGTGCGTGAAAGAAATGCTACAGTTCACTCAGTATGTAAAGTAAGTGCAGTGTTATACAATAACTTCTTGTTTTGTCATTCTAAGCATTCGTAAACTAGTCCAATAAAATTATATTCTAGACTTGTTATGCAAAGCTATGGGTGTTACCACCAATTAACCATACCATTCGGTGTGCTTCGCTTAATTTCAGAGCAAATTTACAGAATTTAAATTCGAATTGTTCAATAAAATTGGTGTTTTCCAAACTTCACAACACTATAATAAAATATGTGATATCATGAAAATGAAAATATTTAGTTCATGCTTTACGATGAAATATAGAGTTTGTCAGTGAAATAACAACAGTGAAATCAACAATTCGATAGTTTCAATGCAAACTAAGGAGTGAATAGTAACAGCTTTAAGTACTACATTTACTTCCATTAAGTTACTTCCCCTTGATCAAAACTAAAAAACGTCACCTTTGAACCAGAAAATGTTGCTGAAAATGAACTTAAAAAAGGCTGCATAAGTTTTTAAAAAAGAAGACATATTTGGAAATTAACAACTTACAGTTTCTTAGAAAAATGGTAATCCTGTTTTTTAAACGTTTTCTAGAAGCTAAATGTTCCAACATTTGCATTCGTACTGTAACGGTCTGCTGTAGGCGGCGGATGTGCGTTCATAGTGTAACGGTCCGCTGTAGGCGGTGGATGTGCGTTCATAGTATAACATTCCGTTATAGACGAAGTACGTTCATAGTACGTATGTTTACTTGGTTGGTAATAGGCAAATAAGCAAAGCCTTGGCTCTGTGTGAATAAAGAATTTTTTTGTATATAAAGACCAGTTGACCCCTTTAGGGTTGAGCATACTTTTCTCTGAAGGGATCTGTTGGTGTTTGTTGGTGTCGCACGTTACAAATGGTGGCAGTGGTGGGATATTGACAACTGCCGGAGCGGAGTTGCCTTACCCACGAGTTTCCCAGACCAAGACTCGGGACGAGTCTTCTCGAAGGGGAAAGTAATGTAACGGTCCGCTGTAGGCGGCGGGTGTGCGTTCATAGCATTCCGTTATAAACAGAAGTACGTTCATAGTACGTATGTTAACTTGGTTGGTAATATGCAACTTAGCAAAGCCCGGGCTCTGTGTGGATAGAGAATTTATTATATATAAAGACCAGCGGACCCCTTCAGGATCGAGCATGCTTTTCTCTGAAGGGATCTGTAGGTGTTTGTTTAACGTCGGAGGTTACAGTACATAACCATTTACAACTACTCTAACATAAATACGAGGTTATATCATCGTTCAAATCTCTTTTTGAACTGTTCGCCGTTGTTATACGGACTGAAAGCAATGCATTCCTTGCCTGATGAGATGCTTTTTTGTCTTCGAAAATTTCCATTACAATTAAATCGAACACCAAGAAGAGAACAAATCATCAATGACAACCAAATTCTTATTTTCTTAAAATAAAATTCAAATTTGTCCCGTCCAGCCTTTGATTTGCTAAATATAAGTGCCTTGTTTCATATGCAATAATGTGCAAATCCTACAACAATCAATGCTCCTGAATAGCAAAAATAGCATTTTGTAGACTGTGCTGACTTTCAGCTTATACCACAGATTCATCCGCATGTAAGTTTTAATAATGTTAAATACACCTCAACATCAACATCTTAAGCATTTACCATCAAATGTCGTGTTCATTATGATAAATAGTTTACAGAATAATACGCATTCTTATCGTCAGTAAGCGCACCAAATATGTTTTCTTTTTTATCGTGGTCAAGTTAACAATCAAAGAAGTAATATGATCGACAGTGCGTTATCCTTTTCTAAACTAAGCTTGTTCACCACATACAATATTGTCGTCTTCAATAAATCAATTAAATATTTTATTAATAACTGGGGTAAACAATATACCAAAACAGATCAAACTTGTAATACCACGGTAAGTATCAGGATTACTAATATCACCTTAAGGTAAGATGATACCTTCAACCAAACGTCTTGGAATATAGATCAAATTTCAGTTCACCAAAACGCATCAGGTGAAATGATCGCATGATGTTTCTCTCAAAATACTTCTCATCGCCAAGGATTTCAGAAACAACCATCTTCAAACGCAGTCTGTGGGCTGTAGCGTTATCAGTTATATGCAGACGAGGCCATATTGTCTAATAAGTGTATGTATTATAATGGGTTCTGTCCCTTTCTGGGGAAAAGTTACTCTGAATACGAAGATATTCCCGTTACGTGTATTGCCTCAAAGTTACAGCTTCACAGTGATTCCTAAAAATGCTAGTTTTGCATCGAAGTCATGTTACTTAACAAGACTCTCTAGGGTGAACTATTGGTCTGAGGATTGCCTCAGCAGCCTGTATGAAATCCTCACTGGACAGGGCACCTGTATGGTTATTTTCTCCACTTTTAGATTGGTATAAGCTGGACATCCTTCTTCATGGGCATCAAAACAAGTTTAATTCGCGTTGATTTATTATGAAAACCCTTTATTTATCTCGTAGTGGTCATGCCCTTCCTATTAAGTGTGCCATCCCTACGGAGTGATATCCCCTGACAAGCAGAATAGATCTCTGCCACCATAAGTGAGTATAGCTGAATATCGGCTATATGCAGTCTTTTTATGTAACAAACTGTAAAAGTTACTATGTGCACCTGTCGGGGTTCATAGCCACGACCTCTCGTACGGCAGGCGAACATCTCTATCGCGTCGCTATAAAAGCGAGCTATATATAGCGAAACAGTATAAATGCCGTTATATACACATTGGATACCCACATTCCCTCTCCGTTTTGAAATTCGTGCTCGAATTTCGTTGCAATGAATATAAGGCTTTTCGTGCAACATGGGTACCCCGTTGGGTGACATATGTAACAGGTTACACAATTTGTTATGTGCATCTTGCGGGGTTCTAACCCTTGACTCCTTGCTCTGCAAGCGGACACTCTATCGTGTCGCCGTATAAAAGCAAGCTCTAGATACATATTTAGGCGGGATATTTTTATCAAGCAAATTATTCATGGTGCATTATTACACTCTTTACCGAAATAAGTATACGTGATCGCGTAATCTGTATGGAGGCAGTGATTATTGTGCTGTAAGGGAATTAACACTGCGCGGTGTTTGTAAAAGTGCATTAATTACGAAAATGGGACCGTTTTCGTTTTGGACGTTTTGACCTGTCATACCGGAAGTTTGTGGCAAGGTTTGTGAATTTGGAGAAGAAAAGCATACAAGATAAGGTACAATTCATTTTTAGCATGTGATCTTTCGAATTTATGAATCGCAATTATCTCAACTATCAAAATGAAGTGTTGAGAATCGTTGTTCGATGTTCTTACTATGGATTAAAATGTAAATAATATTAATTGTAAGCCAGTAGTCGTATCCGAAATATTTCGGATGCATGGTCATAACATGGAATGGTTTAAGATTTCAAGACAGTTGTCAGATAGTGCAGCTGTTGCTTTAATGTTCCTTGTAGGACCAATTTTAAAGGTGTTTCCATTTTAGACGTCCTCATTATATTAAAGTAAACATATCTATCTATCTTCCTATAATGTCAAACCCCTACTGGGGACCTTGACCTTAGGCATTCTAAAATGCCGTCTAGGCTTCTGTTTTTTTATTGATGTTTATAACCTTAGAGGTAAAGTGCGCCTGGTGTGGGACTCAAACCCACAACCACCGGAACACGAGTACAGAGCTCTAACCAACTGAGCTAACCAGGCGGCTGGTTCTGACCCACACACTACACTATCATTTAAGTCTTTTGGAGTAACACAACAGCAAAGTAATATAGTGTGTGTGGTTAAGAATGTGTGGTCATTGTTGACTTCAAAATTGTTATTGATGTTGCTTTCCCTCATCAGCGTTTACTCACAAATGGCGCACACTTATCATGTCTATAACACTCGGAAGAGGAGTTGAAAACATTCAGAAATAGATAGGAGGGTTGATTGGGGGGGGGGAGTGTAGTGTGTGTGGGTAAGAAAAAATAGATAAGAGGGTTGATGGGGGGGGGGGAAGTGTAGTGTGTGTTGGTAAGAACCGGCCATCCAGTTAGTTCATTTAGTTAAAGCGCTGTGCTAGTGTTAGGATGGTCTTAGGTTCTTAGGTTCAAGCCCCTTACTAGGCGCACCTTTCCTACCAGGTTTACTTTGATGATAGTTCGACAAATGCAGGTTTGGCAATAATGAAATGTCAATAGAATATAAAATTTCAATACAATATATATTCATTCTTGCACCAAAATAGTAAGCCACCCTTAACTGGTCTCTACATGAAACCGTTTGAAATGAGTATCCTCATGTGTCATGTGTTAGGGCTTCTTTAATTTTTCGAGCCAACTAAATTTGGATGATCAATTTTCTTATTTCAATGATTATGTCAACATGCCTGAAAACTCATAACATAAAATAAGGCATTATGTGCAATTCACATGAGATGAATTGAAACAATGTAGTGTGCTTCTGTTTTTCAGGATGATTACTGATATTCAGCTAGCTGTCTTTGCAAATGCCCTGGGTGTGACCCTGTTCTTGCTGGTAGTTCTCTACCATTATGTCTCAGTTAACAGCATCAAGAAGGACTTGTAGCCCATACCAAAGAAATCCATCTTGGTAAGATAAATCATAAAAAAATGCTTAATCAATAGAGAAAAGTTATTTCCCATTACAAATTTAACTGGGTTAAATGGCGAGAGTTGAAATAATTGTGACGAAACCTGGCTTCAAGCAAGTATATATTTCCGATGTTTGTATGACCATAGGGTGATTTTGTTATAGTTGTTAATATCATCATTAACTTTCAAATGTTTACTGCTCTGGAACTTTCATGGACATATTTTCATGCCCCTGTTTATATGGGGGCATATAGTTTTATTTGCAGTATTTAAAAAAAGATTCCAGACAACTGTTTCAGCTGTACTTATTTAAATATATGAGCATATCATAAAATGTTTCCCCTTATAATCTTTGTTAAACACTGTTGTAAACTTTATCAGAGTTGTAAACAATGATGTCAATCAGCCCTGTTGCTTATAGAAGATGTTGACTTCTCTTGCTATTATTGTGAAATTAATTAGAACCATAATAAAGGCTATAAACTTAATCCCACCATTTCATTTGCTTAACGAATTTAAGAAGTAGATTATAATGGAAAATTATCTATAAACTCTGAAACAGCAACAACAGGATGGTCAAGTGCATTATACTTGAGAGATTCTTAGCTTTTTATAGTTTAATAGTCAATGAATTGATGTGCTCATTTATCGACAGTTTGTTTATAAAATCTAGTTAAGAATTCAGCAGATCAAAAGTGTGTCCATGAAACATTGAAGGTATTTAGCAACAATGATGTTTTAAGGAAATTGTTAACTGTAATAAAATTCTGAAGATTTGGCCCAATTTATGTATGATTGTCCTTTTGAAGGCATTGTTTCTGATTTCAGGTTGTACATATCCATGAATCATCTTTAAAGACACCATGGCTGGGTCCACTAAAGTGACAGATTCAACAATAACTATTATACCACAAAGACAGAAACTTAATTAAAAATGAAATTTTCAATATTGCAATTTAAGCATTTTAAAATCATACCGTCATTGATAAGAAAAAAATGAAATTGCGTTGTTATTGTATTTATTAATAAAAATCATGTAAACATCCCAAAATGCTTTTGTTTTCATTCATTATTTTATTCAGGAAGGATAAGGGACAAACACGCACTATATCAATGTATGGTAAGCATGTGACGGCCATGCTTTTAATTCAAAGCTGAACAGATATAGCTTCTCTATTGCAATGAAAAGAACAGAGAGGTAACACTATTAGCTTTCTGTCATTTCTTCAATCCTTCCAATGATATATATATATATATTATGGTTTTATTCGCCCAGTCATAGAAAGGGATATTATAGTTTCACCTGTGATGAATATGCATGTTGGTGGGCAGCATCCTGTATGTTTTTCAATCAAGAATTAAAAAAGCCACAAAATTTGGTCAGAATGCGTATTGGCATAACTTCTCTGACAATTTCAATAACCGGCCATATCGCTTTAGTCACTCAAGAGTTATTGTGCTTTAATTATAGAAATTACCTTGTTTCAATTTTGTCCGATCAATAGCTTTACAAGCCTCTGTCCTTTCTTCACCAAATTTAGTCAGAATTTGTATTGGCATAGCATCTTGGACATGTTCGATAACCAGTTATATTGTTTGAGTCACTCAAGAGAATCGGTCTAGTCCGATCGATAACTTGAGAAGCCATTTTCCAATAATGATAACTACCAAAGTAGGTCAGAATGTGTGTGGGCAAATTTCATAACCAGCTATATTGCTTGAGTCACTTGAGAGGTATCGCCCTTTAATTACCCAAATGACCTAAAAGTGTATTTGTCCGATAAATTACTTTATCATCCTTCGTCAAATCATCACCAAATTTGGCAAAACTGTGAATGGGCATAACATCTTGGACAGGTTTAATAACCAGCCATATCGCTAAAGTCACTTAAGAGTTATAGCCCTTTAATTTGATCATTTGCCTGTAATTGTCCAATCATAAACGAGAAGCGTTTGTCAAATCATCACCAAATTGGGTCAGAATGTGAATACTAGGGGCATAATATGTCGAACAAGTTTCAAAACCAGCTATATTGCTTGAGTCACTTGAGAGTTATTGCCCTTTAATTATCATAATGACCTCTAATCGATAATGTGTTCGCTCCAGATTTATGACCCTTGAATTGGCAAAACCTATGAACAGTAATCACTCTCTAAATTTGGCTTAACATATAACTACTTATCACCAAACTTAGTGTCCTAAAAAGTGATTCGGCGTATTTTGCGATGGTTGGGGCTCTCGTTTAAATTTATTTTCATGAAGTAAATCATGTTGAAACTAACGATAAATATGCTAGTGATATTAAGTGAAAACAAAGTTTTATAAAAAATATGTTATTGCACTTTATGGTTGTATTATATCACAGGCAAAAATTGCTTAGAATACTAGTAGTACCAGGGTGTGATTTGTCTGCGGATATCTGCGGCTCCAGGGACCAAAATAACACCTGTATTTTTACTTATTTACTGATTAAAGAAGTGGACTTGGTGCCTTTTGGTTGTTACTTACTTATTTGATTTTAGTACTGGCACCCAAGTTTGTTTAAAATTTGAAGTCAGAAAAGCCCTAAAAAACTTCAATAAAGCTGATGATGCTTCTGCTTTGATGCTTCACCCCCTTTTTGACCCACGTTGGGGACGTCAAGTGCCCCCAAACCCATCGCCAAAATGGTGACAGCCCTTCAGCTGCCAGGTCAACCACATGCCTGATAACCTATATATCCTCATAAATAATGAGAATGTAAGTAATCAAATAGCTTGCTTAAGAAACTAAGAAAAACATTCATTTTATTAATAGGACGACAACCAATGATATTAAAACTGGAATGTGAATTAGTTGGAATTTGTCATTATTTCTTATACGAAAGGGTATATCATCGAATTATAAAAGGTAACAGCAGCACTAAATAAAGGAGGTCCAGACATACATGTAAGGCTAAATTACTGAGAGTGATCTGGTTTGGACATGGGCATTGGGATAACCTAAGTATAGAGAACAAATACAATTCGAATATTTATACCATGTTGTACAAATGCAAATAAAAACGATTGCACAATGATTATTGCACATCGATGAACCGGGCTGTTTCAGGCACAGACAAGTTTTCTCGGCCGAGGATAATCGTATGGCACGGATCAGAAAAGATCTATAGGCAAAGCTTAAAACAAATCAGAGGATATAATGAGCACACTCAATCCTTCCTATACAGTCATTTGTCAAACATTCCCTTCTATCTCATATTAACTAAACTTATGTTTACACTCTCTCGAATTAACGCTATTCTTGTATTAGCGCTTTCCGGTATTACTGCAAGTAGTAATTACCGGCCCAGTCCTAACTTTCGGACCCGCGTTAACGAGCTGGGCATGCGCGATGTGCATCCACGTAGCAAGGGACGGTAAACTGATTCTGGACGAGGTCAGAGGCGGCAGAGTAGGTGGCGGCGGCCCCGGCCAACACGCCCGTTAACACGATCTCGTACAGTAACACACGCTTGTACAGAGGGATCTCCCTGTAATACAAGACATGAACATAGATATGATCTTAGCTAAAGCATACCAACGTTACAACTTCATAGAAACTCTTACTTAAGTAATAACCATGTAGTTGGTCGACATCTATGACAAGGGAAGTAAATCTAGCTCGACCATACCTGGGCGGTAAAGTGTCTGTGCCATTGCAGAGTTTCATGTAGAAAAGTGGCGGGCAAATGAAGGAGAGGATGGAGATGGTGGAGCCGCCCACCAGCGCCAGGATGGAGGAGAAGTGCGGCACTGACTCCGCTACGAACAGGGCCGCCCCCAGCACGCCCGTCCGCGACAACACCCGCCGCCACGTGAAGTCTAAACGTCACATAAGAGAACTGTGTAATGTTTATAAAATATTTCAAACTCATAGAATTGATTGCACAATATATCGTGTCAGCTTAGTTAACAAATGGTAAGTTCATGCTGAGATTGTCCGTCTATACAATGAAGTTTAAATGATCACTCATTGTGCGCGAACTATGCGTAACAAAGGTCTATCAGACCACAAACTCAATTTATTTCAGTAGTATCACGTCACATTTTTATTCCTCACATATGTTATACAACAGTTAGGTCACTGCGCGTGTTAGCCATGTTATCTTGCTTGTAGGTGTAGTATTGTAATTACATATAATTTTTAATTTTGCACAGTCATACTAACGGTCTGGGACATTGAGGATGTGTTCTATCTCCTGGGAGACGGGGTTGGAGACGATCACAATACCAAACAGCAGATGCGCGGTCATCAGAAGCGATACCACAGTAGTGGCCGCCCCCGACGGAAGGGTGTTGAGGACGTTCGGCTCCACCTCATGGCCGTAGATGAAGTAGGCCGCCGCCGAGCTGGGCGTGTACATGAGCAACACGACTGCGATTGGAGGATAACGATGTGAATATTTTAGGAAATAGCCATAATACTACCATTTCAATTACATATAATTCATTAAATAAAAACCCCGGAGCGTTTTCGTGGAAAATGAATAACTAAATATCTTACTATTAAACAATTGAAGTGAACCACTTATGTTATAAGTATATTTTAAAAATAATATGATACGGATTTCTTAGATCCTGTGTATTTGAAAAGGACATAGTTATTTTACTCAAATATCCCAGCATGAGCGCCTTTCCGAACTTGTGTGGGTCATTCATGTCAGACTGGAAGGTCGGGAAGCACGGATGGCCGTTGTACGCGAAACAGATCGTTCCATACGCCGTGAAGAACGTGATCGCCGTGACGTCAGAGTGACGAACGTCGCTCAAGTCGACGTCATGTCCATGGACGATGACGGCCACAAAAAGAACGATGCTGGCTGTGGCGGTGGCTAGAGTAGCAGCGGTCGCCACGCCCCTATAATTATATTTTTACGATAATTAAGAAAATCGAACGAGCATATAATATTCTGTCATTATGAAAACTATTGTCAAGATGTAAAGTTTAAATCTCCAACGTATTCACTAACTACATGTATGTCTTGATTAACGTATGTGAAAAAATGATTGAGCGGTTATGTAAATATCGCGAGTTTATAACACACCGAAAATATCTGAGAGGTAGTAATGTGTTTACTAACTAGTTTGACTTCGATCGAAACTGAACAATTGACTGTATTTCATCAATTATAATAGGTTCCTGTAAATTTCAAAGCAAAACATCTACCTTGTCATTAAAGAAATAAAATTGCGCATGTTGTCAAACAAGACTCATGTAGTCTGTAGTCTCCTAGTCTCCGTTAAAGTTAATGACATTAAATAATGGGATGTGACTCTCGGACCTTCCCTATTACCAGAACTCCTTGGGCGTGCCGAACCAGGTAAAGGGCATCATGCTGCAGCCAACGATGAGGGCCACGAGGCAACATGTGACATTCGTGTGGACCGGAAGTAGCTTGACGATGTTCTCCGCCGCCAGCAGGATATATACCACTGTGGCGCCAAACTGCGTAAAGTTCACTGAGAACGAGATCACGTACCTATAAATATGGATGTATAAGCAGTATAGAAATTTATAAATGTCAGGTTTAATTACCAGAATTGTCAGGTGTGACTCCCGTTGGAGAACTCAATAACAGTTTGCTATTTGCAGTTGCAAACACCTGTAGACAACCTGATATATAGCGGGGTGTTCGTAGCGTATGTACTTTCCGCATGTCACCTGGACGTAAGCAACGCAGGGATGATCGTATATGTCTTGTTTTCTATAGGCCAACAGGATACATGTTGCGAAACATACTGTACACATATCTGCCTATTTTCGGTTAGTTTTGTTTATACATGTACAAATTTAATATAGCTTGATTGTAAAACAATCTTATTTTACACACTCAAGAGTCCGCTTCCTGGGTCAAACTAAGTATTAGGTGTCCATGTTAGATCCCCGACAAGAGATCGAACCCTTGACCTCTTGTCTGGAGGTGGACACTCTACCTCTGAACCAAACTGACCATAACTTTACCGTAGACCACCTGGACTATAGAACGGGGTACGAGTAACGAACGCTGCCACGATGTACACGTAAGTGCCTACTTTACACTCGACCACTTGGACTAGAGCGAGTTACGGGTAACGAACACTGCCATGATGTACACGCAAGTGCCTACTTTACCGTAAACCACCTGGACTAGAGCGAGTTACGGGTAACGAACGCTGCCATGATGTACACGTAAGTGCCTACTTTACACTAGACCACCTGGACTAGAGCGAGTTACGGGTAACGAACGCTGCCATGATGTATACGTACCTGCCAACTTTACCGTAAGCCACCTGTCCTGTTGCGGGGTGCGGGTAGCGAGCGCTGTCATGGTGTATACGTACCTGCCAACTTTACCGTAAGCCACTTGGCCTATTGCGGAGTACGGGTAGCGGACACTGTCATGATGTATACGTACCTGCCAACTTTACCGTAAGCCACTTGGCCTATTGCGGGGAACAGGAAGCGAGCGCTCTCATGGTGTATACGTACCTGCCAACTTTACCGTAAGCCACCTGTCCTATTGCGGGGTGCGGGTAGCGAGCGCTGTCATGGTGTATATGTACCTGCCAACTTTACCGTAAGCCACCTGTCCTATTGCGGGGTGCGGGTAGCGAACGCTGTCATGGTGTATACGTACCTGCCAACTTTGCCGTAAGCCACCTGTCCTATTGCGGGGTGCGGGTAGCGAGCGCTGTCATGGTGTATACGTACTTGCCAACTTTACCGTAAGCCACTTGGCCTATTGCGGGGAACGGGTAGCGAGCGCTGTCATGGTGTATAATGTACATGCCAAATTTACCGTAAGCAACCTGTCCTATTGCGGAGTAGGGGTAGCGGACACTGTCATGATGAATACGTACCTGCCAACTTTACCGTAAGCCACTTGGCCTATTGCGGGAAACGGGTAGCGAGCGCTGTCATGATGTATACGTACCTGCCAACTTTACCGTAAGCCACCTGTCCTATTGCGGGGTGCGGGTAGCGGACACTGTCATGATGTATGCGTACCTGCCAACTTTACCGTAAGCCACCTGTCCTATTGCGGAGTACGGGTAGCGGACACTGTCATGATGTATACGTACCTGACAACTTTACCGTAAGCAACCTGTCCTATTGCGGGGAACGGGTAGCGGACACTGGCATGGTGTATACGTACCTGCCAACTTTACCGTAAGCCACCTGTCCTATTGCGGAGTACGGGTAGCGGACACTGTCATGATGTATACGTACCTGCCAACTTTACCGTAAGCCACTTGGCCTATTGCGGGGAACGGGTAGCGAGCGCTGTCATGGTGTATACGTACCTGCCAACTTTACCGTAAGCCACCTGTCCTATTGCGGGGTACGGGTAGCGGACACTGCCTTGCTGGAGATCTGGGTTCCGTTCCTGGGCCAGTGTCCAGCACTGCCCTAAGACCTCACCCGTATACGCCGACACGAAACAGCAGAGAAACACCAGCACGAATCCAATCCAACCTATACGGATAAATTCACGTTATTGCTGATGAGGAACAAAACACATACACTATATGTATCCACTTCATTTCTCATTACACGCGTATAATACTGAACCTGCTGGGGGGGGGGGGGGAAATACACCATGCCTTTTGTTTTATTGGTTTTATTTAATACAAATAATCTTATTAAATGTATGCCAATCGTTTGAATCATCCACTTACCGGCGTCATCGATGGCCTTGGGGAGTGTGAGGAACCCGGAGCCTGCGATAACGCCAACAATAAACACAGTGGTGGTGAGAACGTTCAGACCCTTCTTAACCGCCAGGCCCGCAGCCAGTTGCACATGAGTCTAGGGAAAGGCAAAGGGGTAAGACGGGAGAAAGATAAATATGAGAAACTAAAGCAGTACGTATAAAGGAACATCGGCGCGTAATTCGTACCTGGCCGATGTTGGGCAAGATTTGTTTATAAGAAATGTCGCAGGGTGAAATTATTTTGAAATCTGACATTGTTATTTTGATACTATGAAAAAGTTTGTTTTTAACCTTAGTATTTTGTTTTTAAAATAGTTTAGCAGTCAGAGATACACATGCACATAATCCACTATTAATTTGACAGTATTCTGACCTGTCGCTCGTTGATAAGCGAGATGGACTCCTCTCTTTGCGAGTACCGGATCTCTACGTCCGCCATCTCTGCGACACACGAACAACACTTCAGGGACTTCGGAATACACGGCGTATATCAGGAGACGCGAGGATCTAGCTTTTTATTTCAAACTAGCAGTTTTCCTAGTTACAATTTTATAGTCACATGCTGTCGTTTCATCGGAATTACGGAAGTTTTTTAAAGTTTCATTGAAGTCAGTGTATCACTTATCAAGTACATGTCCGCACTCTATCACTGGCTATCATATAACGTTGATGCAATTGTGGAAATTGTTTGTAAACCCCTATATCAGGTTTAACACTTATTAACGAAAGACACTTAATCCATATTCGTGGTTACCATCCTTTACTTTTGAAAATATTATCTTAAATGATAGCAATTGATGATGAGGAATATAAATCGTAATTTGTAAATGTATAATGAAATGAATGAAGTTATCGTGATAATTCAGTTCACCGGCATGTATATAATATGGTCCACCCGTGACGTGCTAGGTTATTTAGGACATTTAAATCGGCCAAGTAAGACAACCCTTTGCTGAAGGGTTTTACATATACAGCTAGAATTGCTTAATTCATTTCCTTTAATCGTTCCACAGTCGTCTTACATCATCATTTTTATCATCATCATCACCACCACCACCACCACCACCACCACCACCACCACCACCATCATCATCATCATCATCATCATCATCATCATCATCATCATCATCATCATCATCATCATCATCACCACCATCATCATCATCATCATCATCATCATCATCATCATTATCATCAACATATCATCATCTTCATCATCATCATCTTCATCGTCATCGTCGAAAATCTTTGTTCTTGAAAATCATTTTTTGTAATCCGGACTCCATTCTTTTCATAATTTTATCAGAAATACAAACTTCACAACATTAACTTTCATAAATTTATTATGCAATTAGAAAAACAAATGAGCATTGGAAAAAAACAATTATATCATTTAAACTTTTTAACGTATAATATAATGTGATATGTATAAACAAAATACCCCATAAGATACCCCAAACACATGTTATATTATTTACTTACAAACGATTAGTAGGTAAATGAATAAGATTCTAAATAGACATAGTCATATGTAATAGTATTCATACAGTATTAATCAGTTGACTCTGTGTAGAGCATACCCGTTATATCAAGATTCCAGGGCAGTTTGGTCAGTTAACAGGAAACTTGGAAATACAATAAAAAGATTTGCACTTTTCAATAGAAGTCCTGTCTTGTGATGGGATATATTAATAACTGTTAACTTAACAATTCTTAACTACATGTATAAATGAGATTTTTATTAAGAAAAATATGTGTGAATCATTTATACTTGGCCACATCAGCAGTATAAAACCAGGCACCGGCACATCTGTCACAATATGAAATATACGTTTTCGTTTCTACGAAATAATGTTTCAACTTGAACACTTTGTAATGACAGCATGGCTAAATACACGCTACAGAGAAGCAGCACGTGTCCGTCGTCCTTTCTTCCATAAACTGTTGAATGCTACCTCGGTTGTTTATAGTTTCATATATTTCATATCCGCACAATATCGTCATGACGAACAGTCTGTGTGATCCTCTAGACAAATAAATACACTTGCATCGAAAAACGTAATCGAAAATCTAGACGACTATAACTGCTTTTTTTATACATAATGCTAGCAGTTTGCTTTTGGCACGCATATATGCACTTAAACACTTGTATTCCAACAACTTTCAGCAATAAATGCTTTCGTTATAGCTATGACAGATTTTTGTATAAACGTTAAGTGTGTTCAAAAGAGTGTGGTCCGTTCTAGAGGCGTTCCGAGAGTATTTCCGGTTCCCGATGGTTTTCGCGGCGGGAGATATTGACGTTCTTCCGGAAACGCCAGGTGAGGCGCTGCCACATGTTAGGCTTCTCCTCATACTTTCGGTAGCGCATCTGTTTTGGCTGGCTGTGTATGTACATGTCTGAGTGTGCACGCTCTTCCCCAAGCTCAACACCACTGTCGCTACTGTTTGGGCTCTCCGGCAGTATGCCATTGCGCACGCGCAGGAACTCTTCATACGAGCCCTGCGCTACCGCTGAACCGTTCTGGGGCCCGCTTGTGTCTATTCGTTTTCGGTCCTTTTCACGTTTGATGTACCGTCCCTTAGCTGACGTGCTTTTTACAGTTCGATCACCCCAGCCTATTTTTGAATCAGAAAATGTGAAGTCTCTGATAGTATTTCTTTTTGTTTGTTCACCCTTAGACTTCTTTTTGTTGTCTTTTGGCGGTTTCGGTCTACTCTCCCTCGGCATAGAATGCGATTTATGCTGCTTCCTGTATCCCTGAGGGGGTGGTTGACGTGGGCGGTCAAATTCATAGTCGTCATCGAGGTAGCGACCGAAATCCTCGCCCTCCAGATGCCGAAAGTCCTTGTTGTCCGACTGATGACGGCGCCTTTGTAGCATGTTATCCGCCATAAATGCATCCCTTTCTTCCTCGAAGTCCATCGTGACCTCTTCGTCGTAGTAGTCTGGAGGTGGAATATACGGTAAGTCCTTATTGCCTACAATATTGTCCGGTGTTTTCACGTGTGAAAACCTTCGGTCAGCGGAACTTCTCCGTTCTCGTTCACTATTGCCAATTTCCGCGTGCACGTGTGCCTGTACAATGTGCTCACTACTACTCATACGACCATGACTATGACTGTGGTCCCGGGAGGCGTCGTGACTAGAGCGGAAGTCACGACTGTTCTGGTACGAGGAGCCACTAGTAGTCCTGCTCCTCGTATTGAAGGCGGGGTTGTCTATACCACTTCCGAAATCGATATCCCCACCCTGCTCCTCCATACCAAACACTTCCTCGTCCGATCTCTGGGAGACTGACCGCTCGAAAAGTGGGTTATTTCTACTACCCAGTGTTTCTATGTCGCTTTCATCTGGGCAGCTTGGTGCCCGCCTTTTCCTTCGAGGCGGCGCCACCGGAAAGCTCGAGTCATTATCATTGTCAGTATCATGTTCAATGCGTAAAGGTACATCCTTATCCCCTATAACCATGGCCCGCGGGGGACTTCTACTGAGTTTGTCTGCAGATGACGGCGAATTATCCCGTCTGTCAAAAGTTCTTACATTGTTCACTCCCTGAGTAGCATTTCCCGTGGGAGACTTAGGCTGCAGCAGCATTTTTGGCTGATAGTTCCCAATTTTTGGCAGGTTTCCAGGTGGCTCTGGTGCCCGTTTGCTTTTGAAGGCATTAAAGCTCGTCTTTCGGTCGAGGATGTTCATGGGCCGCTTGGCCTCCCCGCCACCGAAGATCTGTTCCACGTGGGGAATCTTCCGGTCGCCCATAGCGATACCTCGTGTCACGTTCGACTCGTCTCTAACCGTGGTCTGTACCTGAAATGATAGGAAAGCATATGCTAATGTCGGATGATTGTATTACATACGTTGTCTTAGTCGTATAATTAGAACAAGTTATGATGAACACCGTAAACAAACCAGATCCCCTAATTCAACAGTTTATAACGTCATTGAGATAGAGGGTACGTGAACAATACGTGCATGGGGTGTTTAGATAGGTGTCGGGCTTTCAGCAAACATGAAATGTGGCATACTGCATTTGCAGGAGTCTCAATTATTATTGTCAAATAGCAATAAAAAGAACGAGAGCTAGTCGTAGATGAGTTATAGATGATGTCACTTCAGGTTTTCAGTATGAACAAATAGTCTGTGTCCACAAAAGTGTGGGAAACAATAGCTCTAGAACATGCGAGTTGTAAGAATTCAAAAACGGCACGCCTACATTTTAAAATATTCAAATAAGGTGGCGGCTAAGTGCCAATACCTAACCCGAACCCGAGTGGTGTATATAATTAGCCACACCTAAGAAGCCAGCGCCCCCGCAGCCGACGCAGCATAGAATAGCCTACCAATATCGGTTCAACGTATGATGTCGTGTATATGAGTCAATCAAGACTTTGGAATACACGGGACAGAATTGCTGACAAAGTCCATGTGAACATGTTTTATACATATACTTATCATACAATTAATATTTACAGTCGGAGAAAATACATATTTGTTTATAATTTGAAACCCAAAATAAAGCAAGAAACCGAATAATGTTTGTGTGGCCGTGCGATCCAGCCAACAGTTGTTCAACCTGTCTATAAATTAACAGTATGTCGTACAGTTTTGAAACTCGACCAGGCGTACAAAATTATGACATCGGTTCAATCTGAAAGTACTGTTGTAATTAATACCGTTTTATAATTTTGTAATAATAAAACGCCCAATTTAAGTGTAGTTTTGGCTATATTCGACTGTTATCTGACGAGGCGTGCAATGTATCCGGTGTCAGCTGAATGATTTCTGAAGTAGTGTGACAATAATAGAAACACATTATAAAACCAAAAAAGGCAGCGCCCATAGACATTGTGTGCTTATGTCTGAATCCTTTCAAATTGGAAACGTTTAAGCCCAGAATAAAATATTGTTTGTTTTCCTACACGCGACCGACCGGTAGAAATCGCAATTATGAACCGACATCGTTTATAATATTCGTGTGTATTTCATACAGTATCACGGCGGACAAACACACGGGATAAACGAGGATCCAACGCTCGTATGTATATATGTAAGCCACGTGACAAATGTATGCAAGTCATCGAACATGAACAATACTACTACTATGGCTATTTTATCCGGACCGTTGACGTATGATATTAACACTGATTTATTAGCGCGCACGGAATTAATGATAAAATATAAACAAAGGAATTTTAATGAAGATTTATCAAAACAATAGGCAAAATAATCCCATTAATTAGTTACTGACAATGTCGACGGTATCAGTCGTGTCAAAGTCGACTGGCAGTTTTGTATTGTTAAGTACTATTGTTGAGTTGCAGTTTTTGGTTTGTTTTTACAGGAAATTTGAAACACACAGCACAAATATTTAAATGAAACACATCTTCGTGTGTTTTGAATATGGTGAATATTTTTAGAAGCCCTCAAGTGAGACAGATTATGTTATAAAGTGTTAGTCATTGTATCCTGTGTTTAAATGTTCTAGTCATTGTATTCTGTGTTAAATGTACTAGCCACTGATTTTATATGTATTAGTCATTGTTTTTAAATGTTTTAGTAATTGTATTTTGTCTTTGAATGTTCTAGTCACCGATTTTAATGCTCTATTCATTGTTTTTGAATGTTCTAGTAGTAGTAGTAGTAGTAGTAGTAGTAGCAGTAGCAGTAGCAGCAGCAACAGCAGCAGCAGCAGCAGCAGTAGCAGCAGCAGCAGCAATAATAATAATAATAATAATAATAATTGTATTAGAGTGTTCAATACGAGTGAAAAAAGCGGGTAAACCAAGATCTTATACCAGGGGCCGCTTGCAACCCAGCTACATGTCATATTGTGTTATATAGAAAAATAATTGTACTGTTGTAGTTGTGCAACTGCAAAACGAATGCTTCATTTTCTTATACTGAGACCATCCTCTTTAGGTTTACAGTCCGACTGTCAAAATGATATTAAATACATATAAAACAAGATGTCAAGTGCTGTACGTTCGTCGATGATTCAGAATTTCAAGATATGCTTATAATGAATAGTTTTGAAGATCTGTCTAGAGCTATTGCCTAAAGCGATGTAAGTATTTACCTAAGGCAATAGATTTCACTAATCGTCTCGTTATTTGTTCCCGGGGCGTCTCCAGTGTGAACAGTAGGTGCTATGGTGCTGTGGTAATCCACAGCTGGATTAGGATGAGCCCCCTGTTATCCGGCAGGAGTCTCAATTATTATTGTCAAATAGCAATCAAAAGAACGAGAGCTAGTCGTAGATGAGATATAGATGATGTCACTTCAGGTTTTCAGTATGAACAAATAGTCTGTGTCCACAAAAGTGTGGGAAACAATAGTAATTGTATTTTGTCTTTGAATGTTCTAGTCACCGATTTTAATGCTCTATTCATTGTTTTTGAATGTTCTAGTAGTAGTAGTAGTAGTAGTAGTAGTAGTAGCAGTAGCAGTAGCAGCAGAAGCAGCAGCAGCAGCAGCAGTAGCAGCAGCAGCAGCAGTAGCAGCAGCAGCAGCAATAATAATAATAATAATAATAATAATAATAATAATTGTATTAGAGTGTTCAATACGAGTGAAAAAAGCGGGTAAACCAAGATCTTATACCAGGGGCCGCTTGCAACCCAGCTACATGTCATATTGTGTTATATAGATAAATAATTGTACTGTTGTAGTTGTGCAACTGCAAAACGAATGCTTCATTTTCTTATACCGAGACCATCCTCTTTAGATTTACAGTCCGACTGTCAAAATGATATTAAATACATATAAAACAAGATGTCAAGTGCTGTACGTTCGTCGATGATTCAGAATTTCAAGATATGCTTATAATGAATAGTTTTGAAGATCTGTCTAGAGCTATTGCCTAAAGCGATGTAAGTATTTACCTAAGGCAATAGATTTCACTAATCGTCTCGTTATTTGTTCACGGGGCGTCTCCAGTGTGAACAGTAGGTGCAATGGTGCTATGGTAATCCACAGCTGGATTAGGATGAGCCCCCTGTTATCCGGCAGGGTAGCATACAAATATTTAATTTCAAAACTCAGCTTATTTCGAAAAAAACCTTACATTAACACCACAAAAGACACTCATGCAATTATGAACAATAATTCCATATTGAGAAGACACGTCTTGTAGTGAGTCATATCCATCATACATTTAAAATGAATGTCTGAAGTGAAATGCATACATGTGGTAATAATTCATATTTAAACATACATTAATGCTCCCCATAGTTTCACGATGTATTTCATGTTATTTTATTGAGCAAAGCCATTAGCCCTGCAAAATGTTTTTGTCATTTGCAATCGAAAGATCGGCGACATGTCGGTTTAATGGTGTCAGAAGCTATCGTCCAAATAGATCTACGCTATCGTTCATACAGATCTACACGTATATAGTCATTCATGCTTGTGCGCATTACCATCTGACCTCAATCAGTGCCAACTTCAGGTCAGTGTCAAAAAATCTTAGCAAACTGTTTGCATCTAGTTGTACTTTCAAAATGTTCAGCTTGTTTCCTCGGCGTTGTTGACAACACTAATAAAGTAATTTATCAATCAGCTGGGAAGATGTATATACCTGCATCACATTAACCGAATATGGAGGTTAAAACAAAAACTTACAAAACACACTAAGTTTACGACCCACATTGGGTGAACGGCTGATACCTGCTAACTTATAGTCTTAGTAAGTACCATTTGAATGGATTTTGGGTTGATAAAGTAGGTCTAAAATAGCGAGTATCAGCGCTTTGTAGATTTGGGATTGGAGTAGTGTTATGTGTGCCGATTTGCAATAGAAATAATATATAGAAATAGCCTGTAATATGGCAATGTTTTGTGTATCACATATGTGTTGACACTTAGTAAATACATATTAGGATTCTGTAACTCAACGTTATTGATCTGTAAGAACACTATTTTGATTTTGGGTTGATTTGAGAAGTGCTCGAATGTCAGTATTGAGGCAACTCTCTAAGCTTCGTATAGGTATATTTGTATAACTTTAAAAAACGCAGACTGATAAGTTACTGATTACATTCATATGAAAGCCATTATTGTAAGGCATCTTGGACGCCTTTTTTAACTGCCTGAAAGATAGAACAACGAGCAGACAAAAAATAGTAAGTTCACTTAACCTGAAAAACATAAACATTTGAATGTTAACAATTTTGCTAAACAAAGAATGTATTTCGTTTCTTACTTCCATGGGTGTTAATATATTTCAAAATTTTCGAACATAGTTTACATTTGATTTCTCCTATACCTCAACGTTTAGGCTAGGAACATTGACTGTACATATTGCAATAGTAATTTGAGATTCGATACAAAACCTTATAATTACAGGTGAATTCAGAATGTTTATAGACACATTTTGAAAGGTGGAGGCATGTTACACAACTAAGGATGGTCACATGGGCATCATATTACATTATATCATGGAGAAATGTCAGATGACTGTAGTATACATATTTAACATAATGGATGGGTACGTAGACGCAATATAGTGTATCAAATTGCGGATGACATTTTTGTCATTTTTCCTTCACTGTTAGCACAAAAGCAGTTGAAATTTAGATTAGAAACGTGATATTTCATATTCATAGTCTCATTTTCATAACAACTGATATGCTAAAAGGGCTGTTGAATGTTAAGGCAGGTTTATGCTATAATCAACACACATTTTCATATTAACTACAGTTTCTATTTGATGTCATTTAGTCGAATAAGTTTTTAGTCTACTGTAGGAACAACGCCCTTTCAAAGTTATATGAAAAGTAAGATCATGAATGTAAATTATACATTAAAAATATATGCGGCAAAAAAAGTCTTGCGACATGGTATATATAACTGAAAAATATTTCTAGATTTTTCAGTCCTATTCTTTTCTAATTACATGATATGAAATGCCGAGAGTCCGGTACGATGCTTCCAATTCCAAATATTTTTTTCAATATTGTAAATGACAAAATGTCCTATTCCTTTTTAAAAAAAAAACACACAATATTATGATGGTCACAAATTAATCCTCTCTGCGTTATTGTTCAAACAAAGTCAAAATTAAATACACATTAATAGACCTAATGACCAAAACAATGAGGATTGAAATTAGGCTGAATGATTTGACAACAATACCACGATGATGTAAAGAATGGCAGCGCATCATGCAATATGACGTCACTATCCGTCACCGTTAGTCAGTATTTTGTAGGTTGAGACACGCAGCATAGCAAAATACGGTTATTATCAAATTAACGATTATTTAAAGACGGTGTTAAATTACTCTGTCCGTTGGTTAATGGCCATCAGTTTATACAAATTGCGTCTGAATATCAATAGTTTCTCAATAGATAACTTGAATATGAGTCAACCGTGAATCCTGAATGGGACGACTAAATATCAGCGCCTGTATCCCGTCTGACAATGGTTGATCATTGTACATAATGTAAAGACGGAATCGCCTGTTGTTAGCGTCACTGACACCCAAATTGTATGATGCAGAGCCACAGAATTGCGCTGACTATCACGTCATAACACAACAACTATTTCATAATTCCACAACACGAAATTATTTCCACATACATTTGTCATTGTGTGGGAACGGACACCGGATATAGCTCAAAAAGTGATAAGTAAACAGACAATTATGCAGTTGTTTTTTCTTTACCAGAGGCAAGATCTTGATGTGTTAACGCATATCTATCGTATCCACAAATGAAGCAAGTGTTTGAACTAATAGCAGAATGCTAAATTTGGCCTATGGTATACTTTAAAGTGCTTACGATTTAGCAGACCTCATAAAATGTATCTTCAAATCTGAGATGATCACCTCAAAACTTACATAATTTCGACAAGTATTGTTATTTTAAGGAAATATATCGAATAGATAAAAAATCTGAATCGAAGGATTTCACAAGCATACGCTCAACTAGTTTTATTGTAAGAAATGGCAATGTAACTTTTAAACTGTTAAAGATATGCCCTTAGAAATGTTCACAGTACTGTACTGGGGATAGCATTTTTATGTACTGGGGATAGTTTCAAAGTTGAGAAATGTGTGTCCTGGTGATAACATGTAAAATGGGACAAAAATTGATATCAACACTGTTAATATACAATATTCATGTATATGTCTATTTCGGACTTTCAAATAATCTGCAAAAAGTGTGAGTACAATTTGATTTTTTAGAAGAAATTATTGACCAAACTTTAGTTAACAATGAGTTTGATCCATGCTCTCCTAGATGAACGTATATATGCAAGCTGCGTAAACATCAGGGTTGGTCACAATAAATTCTTTCTCACTGAAGTGAACGAGCAGAGACCATTATTCTGTTCTAAGTAATACCAACATCGACCAAAGCTTAGAAAAAAGCTTTACGTGTTCCAAATTTGATCACAATATCTCATTCCCTTCTGGTGACTTTCTGTGTGTAAAAACGTTCCTACTTGATTTACAAAGCAATATTATATATATATATGAATAGCAAACACCACATAAATTCTACGGCATATGTTTTGTGTTACTCAATAAATCAGATTACCGACGTATTTCAAATATTTAGATATTGATGTTTGTGAAAAACACATCATGGTTAACTAATATATATGAATAAAACAGTTTTAAGTGCATACAGATGGAAAAAAAAACAACAAGATGTTTTTGCTCTCATCCCTCGATATGGACAACATCGAACAATTTCCCTCGAGCTCGCGTAAAGGTAATTAGCCGTAATCATTATCACAGTCTCGTTATTCTAAATACATCGTTACTATCCTCAGTCCACTTAATAGCTATCCCCTGTGCAGCTATTTATTTGCTTCATCTGTCCCCAGTACACTGCCAGGGCATCAAAAGGTATGAATATCTCCGTAACAACAAAATATATCATATTGATATTTTACACATTACTAGATTATGTAATTACAATGAAATCGCTCGTGTTAGTTTTTATTCTTATTTACAATCTGTTGATTAATGTTTGAAATCGTACCACACACTTGTGAGCGATCATGCAACTTTCGGCGAGAATTGGGCTATTATACAAAAGAGGAGACACATTTCCATCATAGTCGTATATTGCACAGTATCAAGTAATTCAAAACTCTTCGATTTTGTTAAATATATCACCATAAAATACAAACAATGATAGGAAACTGTCCATGTGTCAAAATCAAACGCTTATCGATTTATCACTTTTTGAGCTATATCCGGTGTCCGTTCCCACACAATGTTTGTACTAGCGAAGCTAATTATCATCTTGAGTTATATTTTATACAACCCTAGAAGATATTTAGCTTTATTTAAAACCAAGCAGTTAGGGCTGCACTGAGTAGCTTGAATTGCATTACCACTGATAGCATATATATGTACGCAGGCAAAAAGCTAACGTAGGCGACCTTATTTGAAATATGCATTATCAAAATTAATGTATGTCAATTGAAGGTAATCTCTAATTAACCTCAAAATTCACAACCATGGTAAAGTACCGAGATTTGGTTATTTATAATGCTGTCAATGAATAATTAATAATAGTTCACATGCTATGGTAGGTATGAAGTTATTAACATACGTTTACATACAACACTTGGGACAGTTAAATATTTGTTTTGAAACGCGCTCTGGTATGACTCTTTAGCCGAGTATAGATCTACATGCAGTAGACTGAAGGTATACGTATATATTTTGACAGGAAAATAAAACGCGTATATATATCCATGTCTACATCGTACAAACAGTTCGGTTTTGCAGGACTAATAAGTCTTGTAAGTTTTAATTTAAAGAATACAGTCACCCTCAATATTTCCACGTTATCAGTAGTGGCTAGTTCTGCTCTCACTTGGGATGTCATAAAACATATGATAGTTTTCATACCATGCATTGGAATATTATTTAACTACATGTAATAAGTTAACGCAAGTCGGTGCGTTTGAAGCGTTCGCGGTACGTTGACGCGACGTTTGATCTGGCGGTCAACTTCCCCCCATTCATCGTGGTGTTAATGGCAGAAGGCATCAAAACCTTCTATAGTTAATGCTGCTTGGTAGCTTCTGGAGGTAACCCCACGAAATGTCCTATAAGCTGGTCAGAAATGGACGTCGACATTGTTTGTGGCTAGAAAATCGCTACATACTCTGGAAACGTAAGGTTAGTGTTACCACATGGATGAAATTGACCTTTGCGTGCCATTACAGGGATGACATGAGACTGGACAACTTCGTCGCGGTATTGCGTTTAAGTGAACCCCTGCTTATCCATGAGTGTTGTGTGCGGTGTTTTGTTTGTGCTATATCTGTGTGGTTTTGATCGTACTGTGTCTCAAATTAGTGACTGACCTTGTGCCATTACACAGGGGAATCGTTAATTGTTCGACTACTGGACCTGTCGCTGTTGTTATCATTTGTGTATATAATTAATGATTAGCATCACTCTAAACCATAACCGAGCCGCTACCAAGCCTGTTACGCAAGCACGCAAGCACGAACGCGTCAAAAACGCTTTTACCCCGGCCTTCATCTATCAGTCCGCTGATGCCAATTGGCCTAAAACAAAGAGAACCTTGAGTCGTCTGAAAACAAGACGTATTGCAACTGTCGCCTTTGAAACAACATATCGATGCCGTTCAAGCCATACATGTATGCCATAAAGAATGGCCAGTCGCATCATGAATGTGTGCCATAAAGAAAGGCCAGTCTCATCATGAATGTGTGCCATAAAGAATGGCCAGTCGCATCATGAATGTGTGCCATAAAGAAAGGCCAGTCTCATCATGAATGTGTGCCATAAAGAAAGGCCAGTCTCATCATGAATGTGTTCCATAAAGAATGGCCAGTCTCATCATGAATGTGTGCCATAAAGAATGGCCAGTCTCATCATAAACGTGTGCCATAAAAAAGGCCAGTCTCATCATGAATGTGTGCCATAAAGAATGGCCAGTCTCATCATGAATGTGTGCCATAAAGAAAGGCCAGTCGCATCATGAATGTGTGACATAAAAATGGTCAGTCTCATTATGAATGTGTGCCATACAAAAAGGCCAGTCTCATCATGAATGTGTGCCATAAAGAAAGGCCAGTCTCATCATGAATGTGTGCCATAAAGAATGGCCAGTCTCATCATCAATGTGTGCCATAAAGAAAGGCCATCTCATCATCAATGTGTGCCATACAGAAAGGCCAGTCTCATCATGAATGTGTGCCATAAAGAATGGCCAGTCTCATCATGAATGTGTGACATAAAAATGGTCAGTCTCATTATGAATGTGTGCCATAAAGAATGGCCAGTCGCATCCTGAATGTGTGATATAAAGAATGGCCAGTCGCGTCGTGAATGTGTGCCATAAAGAATGGCCAGTCGCATCATGAATGTGTGTCATTAAGAATGGTCAGTCTCATCGTGAACGTGTGACATAAAGAATGGCCAGTCCAATCATGAATGTGTGCCATAAAGAATGGTCAGTCGCATCATGAACGTGTGTCATAAAGAATGGCCAGTCGCATCATGAATGTGTGACAAAGAATGGCCAGTCGCATCATGAATGTGTGACATAAAGAATGGCCAGTCACATCATGAACGTGTGTCATAAAGAATGGCCAGTCGCATCATGAATGTGTGACATAAAGAATGGCCAGTCGCATCATGAATGTGTGTCATAAAGAATGACCAGTCGCATCATGAATGTGTGCCATAAAGAATGGCCAGTCTCATCATGAATGTGTGACATAAAAATGGTCAGTCTCATAATGAATGTGTGACATAAAGAATGGTCAGTCGCATCATGAACGTGTGCCATAAAGAATGGCCAGTCGCATCATGAATGTGTGACATTAAAAATGGTCAGTCTCATTATGAATGTGTGCCATACAAAAAGGCCAGTCGCATCATGAACGTGTGTCATAAAGAATGGCCAGTCGCATCATGAATGTGTGACATAAAGAATGGTCAGTCGCATCATGGATGTGTGTCATAAAGAATGACCAGTCGCATCATGAATGTGTGACAAAGAATGGCCAGTCGTATCATGAACGTGTGACATAAAGAATGCCCAGTCGCATCATGAACGTGTGACATAAAGAATGGTCAGTCGCATCATGAACGTGTGCCATAAAGAATTGCCAGTCGCATCATAAATGTGTGACATTAAGAATGGCCAGTCGCATCATGAACGTGTGACATAAAGAATGGCTAGTCGCATCATGAATGATTGACATAAAGAATGGTCAGTCGTATCATGAACGTGTGCCATAAAGAATGGTCAGTCGCATCGTGAATGTAAGCCATAAAGAATGGTCAGTCGCATCATAAATGTGTGTCATAAAGAATGGCTAGTCGCATCGTGAATGTGTGTCATAAAGAATGGCCAGTCGCATCGTGAACGTGTGACATAAATAATGGTCAGTCGCATCGTGAACTTGTGCCATAAAGAATGGCCAGTCGCATTGTGAATGTGTGACATAAAGAATGGTCATAAAGAATGGCCAGTCGCATCGTGAATTTTTGACATAAAGAATGGTTAGTTACATCATCAACGTGTGTCATAAAGAATGGCCAGTCTCATGGCCAGACGCATCATGAATGTGTGACATAAAGAATGGTCAGTCGCATTATGAATGTGTGTTATTAAGAATGGTCAGTCTCATCGTGAACGTGTGACATAAAGAATGGCCAGTCCAATCATGAATGTGTGCCATAAAGAATGGTCAGTCGCATCATGAACATGTGTCATAAAGAAAGGCCAGTCGCATCATGAATGTGTGACATAAAGAATGGTCAGTCGCATCATAAACGTGTGCCATAAAGAATGGCCAGTCGCATCATGAATGTGTGACATTAAGAATGGCCAATCGCATCATGAATGTGTGACATAAAGAATGGCCAGTCGCATCATGAATGTTTGACATAAAGAATGGTCAGTCGCATCATAAACGTGTGCCATAGAGAATGGTCAGTCGCATCGTGAATGTATGCCATAAGGAATGGCTAGTCGCATCGTGAACGTGTGACATAAAGAATGGTCAGTCGCATCATGAATGTGTGTCATAAAGAATGGCCAGTCGCATCGTGAATGTGTGTCATAAAGAATGGCCAGTCGCATCGTGAACGTGTGACATAAATAATGGTCAGTCGCATCGTGAACGTGTGCCATAAAGAATGGCCAGTCGCATCGTGAATGTGTGACATAAAGAATGGTCATAAAGAATGGCCAGTCGCATCGTGAATGTATGCCATAAAGAATGGTCAGTCGCATCATGAACGTGTGTCATAAAAATGGTCAGTCGCATCATGAACGTGTGCCATAAAGAATGGCCAGTCGCATCGTGAATGTATGACAAAAAGAATGGTCATAAAGAATGGCCAGTCGCATCGTGAATGTGTGACATAAAGAATGGTTAGTTACATGATGAATGTGAGTCATAAAGAATGGCCAGACGCATCATGAATCTGTGCCATAAAGAATGGTCATAAAGAATTGCCAGTCGCATCGTGAATGTGTGACATAAAGAATGGTTAGTTACATCATGAATGTGAGTCAGAAAGAATGGCCAGACGCATCATGAACGTGTGCCATAAAGAATGGTCATAAAGAATGGCCAGTCGCATCGTGAATGTGTGACATAAAGAATGGTTAGTTACATCATGAATGTGTGTCGTAAAGAATGGTCAGTCTCATCATGACTGTGTGACGTAAAGATTGGTCAGTCGCATCATGAATGTGTGACGTAAAGAATGGCCAGCCGAATCATGAATGTGTGACGTAACGAATGGCCGGTCGCATCATGAATGTGTGACGTAAAGAATGGCTGGTCGCATCATGAATGTGTGACGTAAAGAATGGTCAGTCGCATCATGAATGTGTGACGTAAAGAATGGCCAGTCGCATCATGAATGTGTGACGTAAAGATTGGCCAGTCGCATCATGAATGTGTGACGTAAAGAATGATCAGTCGCATCATGCATGTGTGACGTAAAGAATGGTCAGTCGCATCATGAATGTTTGTCGTAAAGAATGGTCAGTCTCATCATGAATGTGTGACATAAAGAATGGCCAGTCGCATCATGAATGTTTGACATAAAGAATTGCCAGTCGCATCATGAACGTGTGACATAAATAATGGTCAGTCTCATCGTGAATGGGTGACATAAAGAATGGTAAGTTACATCATGAATGTGTGCCACAAAGAATAAACAACTAAAATGTGACTACATAATGATCAGTTATATAACGAAGATATCTTTATAAATCTAAGGTATCGCGAATGTGTGACGTTAGAATAACCAGTTATACCACATGTGAACGTGTGAATTTAGAATGAACAGTTATACTACGTGTGAACGTATGACCTAAGAATGACAAGTTATACCACGTGTGAACGTGTGCCCTAAGAATGACCAGTTATACCACGTGTGAACGTGTGACCTAAGAATGACCAGTTATACCACGTGTGAACGTGTGCCCTAAGAATGGTGCCCTAAGAATGACCAGTTAAACCACGTGTGAACGTGTGCCCTAAGAATGGTGCCCTAAGAATGACCAGTTATACTACGTGTAAACGTGTGCCCTAAGAATGACCAGTTATACCACGTGTGAACGGGTGACCTAAGAATGAGCAGTAATACCACGTGTGAACGTGTGACCTAAGAATGACCAGTTATACCACGTGTAAACGTGTGACCTAAGAATGACCAGTTATACCACGTGTGAACGTGTGACATAATAATGACCAGTGAAGTTATACCACGTGTGAACGTGTGCCCTAAGAATGACCAGTTATACCACGTGTGAACGGGTGACCTAAGAATGAGCAGTTATACCACGTGTGAACGTGTGACCTAAGAATAACCAGTTATACCACGTGTGAACGTGTGACATAATAATGATCAGTTAAGTTATACCACGCGTGAAGGTGTGACCTAAGAATGAGCAGTTATACCACGTGTGAACGGGTGACCTAAGAATGAGCAGTTATACCACGTGTGAACGGGTGACTTAAGAATGAGCAGTTATACCACGTGTGAACGTGTGACCTAAGAATGACCAGTTATACCACGTGTGAACGGGTGACCTAAGAATGAGCAGTTATACCACGTGTGAACGTGTGACCTAAGAATAACCAGTTATACCACGTGTGAACGTGTGACCTAAGAATGATCAGTTAAGTTATACCACGCGTGAAGGTGTGACCTAAGAATGAGCAGTTATACCACGTGTGAACAGGTGACCTAAGAATGAGCAGTTATACCACGTGTGAACGGGTGACCTAAGAATGAGCAGTTATACCACGTGTGAACGGGTGACCTAAGAATGACCAGTTATACCACGTGTGAACGTGTTACCTAAGAATGACCAGTTATACCACGTGTAAACGTGTGCCCTAAGAATGACCAGTTATACCACGTGTGAACGTGGGGCCTAACAATGACCAGTTATACCAAGAATTGCCAGTTATACCACGTATGAAAGTGTTACGATATGTGATCAAGTTATATGTGTTATTAGAATGACATAGAACGAACGTTTCACCTACAAATGACAAGTCATATCACGAAGGTTTGGCATTCAAATGTCCAGACATAAAAAAAACTATTATATAACGAAGGTTTGGCCTTCAAATGACCAGTCATATCACAAAGGTTTGACCTGATAATTACCAGTCATTCCACGACGGTTTGATCTACAAATGGTCCGTCATATCAAGCAAGTGACCTAAGAATGACAAGTCATATCACGAAGCTCACCTATGAATGAGAAGTCGTACCAGGAAGGTTTGACCTACAAATGATCAGCCATATGACGAAGATTGCCTAAGAATGACAAGTCATATCACGAGGTTTGGCCTTTAAATGACAAGTCATATCACGAAAGTTTGACCAGTCATATATCACGAACGTTTGACCTGATAATTACCAGTCATTCCATGAAGGTTTGACCTATAAATGATCCGCCATATCATGCAGGTGACCTAAGAATGACCAGTCATATATCACGAAGGTTTGACCTACAAACGAGCAGTAATATCACGAAGGTGGTCTAACATTGACAAGTCCATATCACGAAGGTGTGACGCGGGAAATGCGAATGATGTTTGTACGAGAACAGTTCTGAGAACGGTTTCACGTTCGAACACCCGATAAGTATTTGATTAACATTTCCAAGAAAAACCAATATAAATGCACGGGTACCTGGTGCTTGCGTTGACCGTGACCGTTCATGTACACGTACACGTACACGACTTTAAAATTATTATTGTTTATGATTAATATGATGGTATGGTTAGAGCTGGAAGTCGCATGGAATGGGTGGCGGGTGGACGGTTGTAGCAGTCAAGAAAGTACCAGACCACAAACCATGTACAGTAACCTTCCGTAATGACCATGGTTTCGTTCTACCTTATGCATAATATAGTGTTACAGTACATATATTTTGCCATACGACGGGAGAAAAGAGTATATCATAGCCTAGTATGTGCTACAGTTATATTTGTGTAAATATATATTTTCAAACAACATCTGCTGTATTCAATGGCAATATTCCTACAATACATAATGAAAAAAAAGGGGATCTATACCTTGACACTCATTGAAATAACATATTAAAGCAATGAGTATGAATGGCCGTCAATATATGCGCAGATGTGTACGTGGGATGGATGTTTTACTACTTTAGATACGACAAATCTTTCCTAATCCGAAAGTACATGTATGTATTTTAACAATTGTAGTCTTAAAATCCCGTTTCTTTAGTTTGACACCCATTCTTGCGAAATCGGTTATCACTTATTTATAAAAAGACTATATACTTGTATACAAACGGCACTATAAGCTGATACATGTTTTAACATGTTTACGAAAGTAATGTGTAATGTTGTAACTGGACTAAATAAATAGTCAAAATGTACAATATAGTTGTGTTTGTAATGTCCCTAGTAAGCTAGAAGCCACAACCGAATTGTTTATCACGTCGTACCATACGACACATCAGTTTCGTCTGTACATTTGAAATCAATTAAAATATCAACACACTGTCACCTCATACTGTATAAGATAAAACACCTGTGAAATAGTGGCTGCCTTACCCCCAGTATCCAGGTATGTCCGCTGAACTAGCCCGTATACTCCATTAGGACAGGTAACAACTCTGTTAATACACCAAAAAGAATCCAACTGAATTGCGACAGGAATGCGATCAATATAGAATTTCAATACGTATAAAATTACACCCAGTACTTCATGTTGATGAAAGAAATAATTATAGCTCGTCACGTGAAAAGCCTATTCAAGTTGTTTAGTGGAGCGGGAAGGCTTTTCGGTGTTAAATATAGGACAGACGTATTTTATATCATGCTTTGCCGTCCCGGGTCTGTGGTTTTCCTTATTGTATAATTTCAATTTTGACAAGGCCAAAAACAAATTCTTAGGTTTCCGGTCGCCGACCAATATAAACTATGACCATGGCCTATTCTTTGGGCATACGGTACCTACATGCACGACCAGTTTCCAATAAAAAAATTAGGGCTTGTTTGATAGTGTATATATAGTTTACATAGATGTTTATACAATGCACCAGTCAATTGTAACCACGGCTCACAGGTCCAGGGGTATACCTGGGATAGCGGGGGAAATTGGCCGTGTTTTTATCTTCCAGTTGGCCCCGCGGTGCCGAGTGAAGGAGGTGGTCTTGGTCGCGCCGAAAATAGCGAGGAATAGGCCTTACCTAGGATGTCCCTGATGTGCGGGGGCATTTGGGATTTTACCAGCAGTTTCTCCCCGCAGAACGGGTATTTACCTGTGTTTGGCTGGACCGAAAGTCAAAGTCCCCACTTTTCATCGGACATGGAGGGGGGGGGGGGGGGGGCGGGGGCGTGGTTACAATTAATTTAAGTGAGGTCGTGGTATTTTTGTAAATACTGATTAACGCACAAAGCGCCTGTGTCTATGACCCTGGTTCAATAAATAATTTTAGTCGTAATGTCTATTTTCTTAATTCTGTTGAAATGGAAACATATCATTTTATTTCTTCAACTGTGTTCTCCTTTATTAATGCATGTGTAAAGTTCAGTATCCACTCAAAATGTGTAGAAAAATATTGAAACCATGACACCAAGACAATTTCAATATAGGAATAAAATCAATGATTATTTTAAACGTGCCCGTGGTGCGTTGCCATGTTTGTCCCCGATGCAGTTAAATGTGCAGTGACTGCCACTCCATGGCGGTGTATTCAGTGAGCGACATATAGCAAATAACTTAATAATGCACCTATCTATTGTAAGCACCACCAGGGGTGCGATGGGGCGAGACGCGCATATTTTAGCTGAATCATATGTTTTTTGTTATCTTAAAGTAAACATGAAGACGTGTATATAGATTATACATTCACTTACAAGCAAATCACACAATACGAACCAATGGGTTGGGTTACAACTTACAAGATTTCTTCCAGCCTTTCATAGATGCGGGCGCGCATATAGGGGACTTAAGACAACGAATGATTCCGGGCAGGCGGCATTTTACACGTGACTACTAAAACCTAAGCCAAACAAACGTCGACCGTACATACATATACGGTACTCTTTTTTCAATTGTCGTTTTTAATTGTATTAAGTGTTCTCATTAATATTTAATGTTCTTACATATGAATTATTCACAATAAACACTATTTGATGTTTTTAAGTGGTTTAATACCCATTTTTTGGCTTTTCTTCATCGGCCGAACATCTGTCGTATACATGTCGTACACGAAATGTGTAAAACGGATTACATTTCAATAAAAATACATTAAATTGTCATTTTTTTATTTGTGTATAAATGTAATGTTAAATAAATACATTTTATTGCAGTGAATGGGTGAAAACCGGACTTAAGACAGCAGGTGGTTCCCGACAGACCGGCCAAATGTGAAAGCCATCATGCAGCAGCCAATTTAATAAAAACTGCCGGAAGATAGAGTCGACCGGAATTCATTTTGCAGGAATTTGATGCCTGCATGGAGGACCTCCGACCACTGAGATTTGCCAATTTTTCTGCTCCAGGGATTTGATTTAGACAACACAATGTGCAGTTTGTTTAAATGCCCTGAGTGTGCCCGTATTAAATCCATACATAAGTTGATACGAATAAGAAAGTTTAATAAAACGGACCCAATTTTAATGACCTTTTGGTTGAGATGCAAAATTTAAGCATAAAATATAGCGCCTTTTCTTCTCGGTGCCAACCACCACATTCCCCTTCCTCCCCCCACAAACTCACTTCCGCGATTCGAAGAAATATAGTTGTTTGTAATCCTTTTGCTCTTCTCATAGATAAAATATACTGTAAGCTTTCATTGAAGTTGATCAGGTAAAACAAAAATTTGCTAATTTATTTATTGTATTTGCTTAATTTTGCCTGCTGAGATGGACATTTTAGTGCCTTATTGTAATTTTGATATCATTGGGTTGTGAACCATTCACAATATTTAAAAAGATATCATCGAATTTTCTTAAAATATTGAACTCCGTCTTTTTGACATTTAATCTGTATCACGACGCGCTTATAAAGTTATTATAGGATTACCAATCATTATATTCTTATGATACAATGTCATGTCATACTGTAATGCACCTGCAGATCAAAATATGTCATTAAAAATAAGTTTTCGAGACAATAAAATTGGTTTACCTCCCTCCAAAGTCTTTCAAAAATTCTGCTTAATACTATCATCTATGATGATGTTCAGACAATAAGACTTAACTTAAGAGAATGGAAGAAGTATGATTATTTTTTTCATTTTCCAAAATAGTAATAATTCTTTGCCTTTGATCTTTTACCTAGCAAAACCTAAAGATGCGCGTGCGCCCTCTGACGTCATTTCCCCATGTGCTACATTTTGATCTTTAAGGTATAAACATTGAATGGCATTTAACATTGAATGATATTTTTTTAGAAAAATACTTAACAAAACAAGATGAAACTTCGCAAGTGTGACCAAGGCAAGCCTCTGTATTGATCTAGATCATCGAATAATAGATCACGGTAAACAAAGCCGGTGTACGGGATTTGTGCCCTGTTCGGAAATGTACCGTCAACCAATACTGTGGTTGCACTTTGTCATTACTGTATTGCCTGATGTAAAAAAAAATATTTATTTTTTTTAAATTCCGGGAGATTTTTATCTATATTTTATGGCATGTATGATGTTTGAATGAATGACACCGTCAGAAATGTCATAGACCACTTTTCCCATATATTCTATTCCTATTATAGACAATTGACCTTTTTCCACGGGAAATAAAACTGATTTCTGTGTTCATCTTGAATCTAATTGAAGCTGATATGTGTTTTAGTATCCTTTTAAGTAATGCAAACTTGTGCTACTTTCCATTCAGTTTTTTATTAAGATTTAAACTACGGTCAAGATAAGCACCAGCATCCCAGTTTTTAAATGGTTATATAAATGTGTATTTGTCATCTGTATTTATGTCTTTACCATGTGCTAATTCACTACTTTAATACTTTAATAAGGTAAAAAAAAATTGATACTTAAATGTGCTCACTTATGCTGTTATACTTGTTTGTATGTTATATATGCTTGTTACAATATGTAGTCGGTCAATAGCTTATAATTCATAGCTAAGGTTTCTCTGTTATGTCATACCGATTGAAAATAAAATTTGATTTGATTTGTTTCACGACCCAAAAAGTAATATGGGAAGAAAGGTCCACTTGTCTACTCAACTTTTTTACATTGTTAAAAAATTTTTTTAGAATAAAAATAAACTAACCACATCCACAGTAGGAGTATCAACAATATGATGAACATGTTAACTAAACAAAATCTATATTAAAATGATGGCTCCTTTTGAATAGGCGACACATCCAATTCTGTGGAATTGTTACAAGGTTATAGTATCTGCAAACTGAAGTAATTCATAAACATTGACATTGTGTTTTTACTTCCTATTTCATTGTTTTTGTGAATAATATTATGCTTCTTATCCTTCACTGAACATTCCAGGATGTCTTGAATGTAGGGGATAAGTTTAGCAAGAATGGCTGATGATACAAGAGATGAGAAAGTACAGGAACCTGCTTCTGTTGCTGCAACTAAGGTAAGTAACATTGAGCATTGTAAGAACTGGGGAAAAAAGACTTCCATACATGTATGTACCACTTTATCCACTAACAAAACAAAAACGCCCTTTAATATAGTACAGGTTAGATTGTTTTTAAGACGGTAACATATATATTAATACATATAACAGTCTATTATCTGAAGTCGGAATATGACATTAAATATAGAACGTGCAGTTTCATTAACATTTTCTTGGTTCGGCCAATGTATGAGTATAAGTCATAAAATCTAAGATAAGAAGGTATTTTTCAGTATAGATATGAAGTTGAAAATTGATAATACCCTTGGTTCATACATTTGTGGTCCTGTTTTATCGAGTACCTATACAAACTTACCTTTGCCATGCATGCATTGCTAAGCCTTCTTTGTTGACAATATACTTTTCATTACTAATACATGAACAAACCCACCTTTGCCATGCATGCATGGCAAAGCCCCTTTGCCATGCATGCATGGCTAAGCCTCCTTTGTTGACAATAAACTTTTCATTAATAAGACATGAACAAACCCACCTTTGCCATGCATGCATGGCAAAGCCCCTTTGCCATGCATGCATGGCTAAGCTTCCTTTGTTGACAATAAACTTTTCATTAATAAGACATGAACAAACCCACCTTTGCCATGCATGCATGGCAAAGCCCCTTTGCCATGCATGCATGGCTAAGCCTCCTTTGTTGACAATAAACTTTTCATTACTAAGACATGAACAAACCCACCTTTGCCATGCATGCATGGCAAAGCCCCTTTGCCATGCATGCATGGCTAAGCCTCCTTTGTTGGCAATAAACTTTTCATTACTAAGACATGAACAAACCCACCTTTGCCATGCATGCATGGCTAAGCCTCCTTTGTTGACAATAAACTTTTCATTAATAAGACATGAACAAACCAACCTTTGCCATGCATGCATGCATGGCAAAGCCTCCTTTGTTGACAACAAACTTTTCATTACTTATATATGAACAAACCCCCTTTGCCATGCATGCATGGACCAAGCTTCCTTTGTTGGCAATATACTTTTCATTACTTATACATGAACAAACCCCCTTTGTCCATGCATGCATGTTCTAAGACTAATTTGTTGGCAAATAAATTTTCACTATAATACATGGACAAACCATGAACCTTTGGCCATGCATGCATGGACTAAGCCTACTTTGTTGATAAATACTCTTTTCATTACCTATACATGCACAAATCCACCTTTGTTCATGCATGCATCCATGGACCAAGCCTCATTTGTTGACAAATACAATTTTTGTAACCATTTAATACTTATTGGTACCATTTTCAAAGCTTGCATTGACCAAGTGTAATTTCCACATTAGATCCATGGGTAAAACTGAATATCTTAATTTAGGGTTGACACTTTATGACCAAACTTTGTGTGAAGAAAGAGCTTATGTTGACCTTTCATTGGATCCTGAGCCCCAGAGGTAAACGTCAAGTTAAGTATAAATAAAAATAGAAAAACAGTTGAAATAGAATATTTTTATCGAAGTTTATATATACTTTTCATGATATTTAACATCCCCCCACCCCAACAATTCTGGTCAAAATAGCCTTTATTGTTAAAAATTGCTGTGATTGCCACAAAATCGCAGTCAACTAGAAAAATATAAGAAAAATCTGTTTCAACCTCAAAAACATAGTTAATACTTGAAAATACGTTTTGTCTCCATGTTTTTTAATGAATGAGCAAACAACTATGTCATTTTTCCTGTGTTCTGACTGACACACACATTTAATTTGCAATTATACTGAACACATAATTTACAAAATGTTTAGTAAAATTAATATGACTTTGCCTTAAGTAATGTTCACATGGGACTTTCTTTTATAAAAACATTCTATTTATGATGCTTTGCAAATCATATTTCGAGAATAAAAATATTAAAGTAAAACTTTTAGAATTTGCTTACATGCATTAATGAAGAATGGACAAACCTGCTACTTTTAAAGTGTATTATGTGAAGTATATTTTTTTTTTTCCATTTTACATGAAACTGCCATCTCAAAAGAAATAATATTGCTGGCTGTCATGAATCTGCACTTATTTCTTAACAAAGGAAATTCAATGATCATGCCTCTCATTTTCAATGATTAATTCATTTTTTTCAAAAATGAACAATGTTGACAGATATATGTACACTAAAAAGTGATTAAAAAGTATTATCCTGGCAGTAAGTTATGATAGAGAATTTCAATACATACTACAGCCACCTTTTCAAGAAGTGTATGCCAAAATACCTTTAGATCATGTGCAGTAATCAATAAGCAACTAAGATTAGGAACTAAGACTTGATTGGCATGTGTATTTAGCTGACCAATAGGCTGAATGAAATCACTGGTTTTAAGATAAGGATAAGATCAATATTGAATAAGAAAAATGAAACTAATTGGTTTTAAACAGATACAATCTCAATACAGATATCAAAATAAGGCCATTTTTTTATAAATTGGTCAACAGATTTCTTTTGTAAAATGTTAGACAGGTGGTGATGTGAAAAATAAGAAAAAAAAAGGATTTCATACTCATCTTTTTTTTACAATAGAAGTGAATATATATTTTTCACAGCGTTTGTGGCCAAACCCAAAACCAAACGATAAAAATTAACAACAAAAAGGAAAGACATGTTCATAGATACATATGAATGACATTTGAAATGCTTTGATTTCTTATGCAACAAAATGTCTGCAATGCCTCAATATTATAATGAATATTGATATGTTCAAATGCTCACTTTGTCATACACATATTTTTGGCTTTACAGTCCAATGTTCTCACCTACCAATTTCAAATCTAAGTTATTGTAATCATTATATAAGCATATTATACACTTCCAATTTCAAATAATGTCACATTAAAAGTCAATATTATTACAACCTTTAGTTATAGTGTCACTTTTTCAATATTTTTTTAAAAAACAAATAACCCAAAAAAAAATTGGAGGAGGGGGGACTTTTCGAAATAATTGGGCGGTAGATCGGTTTACCAATTTATTAAAAAAGAAAGGCCTAAACTCAAAAAAAGTTAATAAGTTTATAAAGAATGTAATGCTTAATTTTCATTCAATGAAATCGTTCCAAAAAAAATGTATACTTTGGATTTAATAAATTACCAATGATCTCATTCACCATTGATTTAAAACAAATGATCAAATGAGGAAGTATTTTAATAATTATGGAAATTAACATTTCTTCATTTCAAAGGACAAGTAACATCTTTAAAGCAACTGTGCACCAGATGATTAATTTGCAAGAAAAAAAGAAAATTGTCGAAAACTGACATACTTGGTATTTATGTGTACAATGCATTGAAACTAACCAACTGAAGTACCACATAGTTCACAATTTTATTTAAGTTTAGCAGTTGTTTCATATCTTTCCATTAAAAAAGATTACTGGGTATGTCTACCTAGTAGAATTCATTCCTAAAGCGTGATTGGCTATTCAATGCTATCACGTGATATCAGGTATAATAGTTTAAATATACCACTCGTTTGAAGTAAGCATTCGTAGCACAGTGGACTGCAATTTAGGCGACACAGGATTGAATCCGGTCTTTGACACAATTTTTTTTTTTACATTTTTGTACCTTTTTTACAATTATGATATCACAGCTTAACACATTCCATTATACAGACAATCCTCAGATTTGTTACAGAAAAAACTTTTTTTGATGCCAATCTGGTGTACAATCCCTTCAACTGCATTTTTATGTCTATGAGGTATTTTGTTTTTTTAAAAAGAACATTTGATGAGGTAGTGTTGCCTCCACAGATAGTCTTGTAGGCCTGTTATTGTCTGTATGAAAGCTTTTGTTTCTCGAAGAACACAGCACTTTCTGCATTTGTGACTTTGTAGACTGCTCCTGGCTAACTGGCTCACATCCTGCATACAAATAGACCCGTATTGAAACACATGATAAGAAACAAACATACATAAAATCATGAAAATATTTGAAGTGAAAAAATTGCTGCCCCTGTTAGTTGGAATAGCTGGACCATTATGATATAATTTAACAAATACACCACAGTGATCTTAACTTTTTACATTTAAGCTTCACAATTTCATAGGCTTGCTACAAATTTCCTCGAATATTATTACTTCATTTTTTTTTATACATATTGATAATATATCTTTACAAAATCACTATAAATACTGATACTAGTCACCAATGCTTACTTTTTCATTTTTTTTGTGATATCAATACTGTAAACAGTGGTCGAAATTAGCACAAGCCCGCAAGCCCTGCACTGGTTAAATGTCTTTCGGGCTTGCTCAAATTCTGAATTTTATATAGCAGGGTTTGTTCAAAAATTTGATGCCAAGCAATAGTATAATAATTTGGGCTTGTTGATCCAAAAGTCTAATTTCGATGACTGTGTAAATAGATAAATTGGAATGGCAAAAGCTTGTTACTGGTTGTAAGACTCAGGCATTTTTTTTACATCACTGATCCAAAATTTGCAGAAAGAAAGCAGGCCATACTCAAAAGATTTTAAAAAAATAACAAAAATATACCTTTGTCCTGAACAATTAGATTTTCAAACTGTTTTTTTCCCCTCGGTTACAAGGAGCCAACAACCAAACCAGCTCGGGATCATTTTGGCCAAGGGGACAGGTTTGGCACAGCTGGTTACAACCACCTGTGTTAGTGTTTTGGCATTAAAGAGGTTGAGGACCTGCAAAAGGGAAAATCAAATTAATTTTTGTACGAAAACATCAAATTTTGATATATTATTTATAATATAAATTATGTACAGTTCGATTTAATATCATGACTGTAATATCATGTTCTATTTTTGAAAACTTACTAGAGCATGACTCCATATTGTCGTCTCTTTAACTGGTAGTGTAAACATGCCACTTTTAGGTTGTTTGTAAGAACTCGACTTCGTAGCAAAGTTAAGTTCATGTTTATTCTACTTTCCTTTAAACATTTTGGGGTCTAGAAAAAGCCACTCGCAAAATTTTGCGAGCTTGAATAAAAGTCACTCGCAATTTGCAAATGCCGCTCGCAATTTGCGAGTATGCGAGTCTAAATTTGAACCCTGCAATAATTTTAAAACCTGCATGTGAAAAATAAGAAAATAGAACCAGTGGTCGAAATTAGCACAAGCCTGCAAGCCCTGCACTGGTTAAATGTCTTTCGGGCTTGCTCAAATTCTGAATTTTATATAGCAGGGTTTGTTCAAAAATTTGATGCCAAGAAATAGTATAATAATTAGGGCTTGTTGATTCAAAAGTCTAATTTCGATGACTGTAGAACCAGATTATTTCATTATTTACCTCTTTTTTTCCATACCCTGGTAGTGCCAATCAGTCTGGAGCTTTGCATGACTATGCCCGGCAATAACTGTATCCATAGTATTAACTTGCCACTTGTCACAGTAAGGAGCATCATAAATTTCTTGTGTAATCCTAGAAAGTGTCATTATTACATTTATTACATACTGACATAGAAAATCCTTAGCAATAAATATTACAGTGTCATGAGAAATTGAATAAAAATGACAAAAAATTTAAAACTTATTACATTTGTGGCAAATCTTAAGCACCAGTCAATTGTAAGGCCCCTCCCCCCCTCCCCCAGGTCTGGGGGTATACCGGGGATAGTTGGGGAAATGGGCCATGTTTTACCTTTCAGGTGGCCACGCAGTGCTGGGTGAATGCAGTTGTTTTGTCTTCGCTTTAAATATAGCGGGGGGGGAATGGGCCTTACCTAGGCCAGGGTCCCTGTGATGCAGCTGCATTTGGTGCAAATTTACCATCGTTTTGTCCCTGCAGGACGGGAGTTTTAGCTGGGGTTGGCTGGATCGAAGGTCAATTGATGTCCCTGCTAATCCCTAGACCTTGGGGGGGGGGGGGGAGGTGGGGCTTGGTTACAATTGACTGGTGCATAATACTGACAGTTCATCAAAATAAGTTTAAACTTAAACAAGTTTATGCCGTTAATTAGAAAATAAACACATTTAACATACTAAGAGCCTCATGCCTCTCAGCCTGATGGATCACAGCCAAATTTATATTTCTCATTAATTAAGAATATGTTTGATAACCAAATAACAACTGGCAACATTCATTTTAGTAATAAAAACAACCATCAAATTTATTAATATTAAATTATTACTGTTATTAATATTAAAAAACAATACTAGTGGTATACTGTATAATAAGTTCACTTTATATATTTCTCATAAATAAAAATGTTGCTACTTACCACAACATAAACCAAAAATCTTAAACTGCATCAACTTTCCTGTTTACATCAAATGATCAGCAGAAGTAAATCATGTGTGATGTAGCTGATAATCTGGGGCACCAAAGGGGAAATTTCAAGTTGATGACATCATAATGTGCATGACATGCAGTATTGATGACATCACAGATTTTGGAACTCAGCCAATTCTCTCAGGACAGTGTCTGCTGGTATGTATATTTTTGTTTATAAATATTATTTTTGTATTGATTGTGAATTTTGGCTTTTATTTATTTATTAAAAATAATATAAAAAATGTTTCTTTTTATCAAATTTTTAATTTATGAAAAATATCTATACAGTATTGTGTTTGGATAAGTTAAACTAGAAAAATGTGAAATGATGAAAGAACTGTTCAGTGTATTGGTAAAAACCCCAAACAGTTTCCTTTCAAAGCTAATTTTAAAAAGATGTTTGTTAAACAATATCCCCCCCCCCCTGCAGGCTATGTTGTCAGGATTATATGGACAATTGATTTGCAGGGGCTTAGCCAGTCTGTACTGAATGTTATGCACAAATGTGGGAGGGGGATATCCCTGTAACCGTAGGGGGTTCAGGGCGGGCTACTCCCGAACGGAAAATGGAACTACCAAGTGATTTTTTAGGCTCTTTAAGCTATCTAGCACAGATAAACAATGCTTTTATAGCAGTTGATCATCCCTTTAAGGCTTTATTCTGATGTCAATACATAACTTAGCCCTCGACTTTGATCCCATGTTTGGCCATTTTTCTAATTGATGTTACAGACGTGCGTTGGTGCGTAACGCTGGCTACGCCCCTGATTTGTCCAGCATGAGTATGACCAATCAAAGTGTGATGACCTTATGTCCAGGTGTTGTGAAACTCAGACAAGCTTTGTTCTACCGACGGACCTAAGGACAGACCCATCGACTGACATCTGCAAAACAATATACCCCTCTTCTTCAAAGGGGGCCATAAAAATTCAGATTTATGTATCAGTAATGCTCTGATTTTACAGAGCCAGGCCGAATGTGGATTACCTGTCTTCACCGAATCCTATCCTGGTACAGTCTGAGCATAGAAATTTGCAGATACCGACTTATTGAGAACCAAGATGTAAGTTTTAGACTTTTTATTGCATACTGATTTTTAGCTAGACTATTCAAAAATAGGTGGGCTATACTACTCGCCCCAGCGTCGGATTAAAGTTTTAGGGCAAGTTTGGGATTTTCACTTATAAGACCAATACCCTTCATTCAATTGACTTAATACTACACACAGTTGTTCAAGGCCATCACATGATGAGGTTAGATAACTCCATATTATTCTTTACACAGATTATGGCCCCTGATTGACTATGGACTATGGAACTTAGGTTAAAGTAACTTAGGTTAAGTTTAAGGGCAGGTTGGGATATTTATAAATAACTTCTATACCCTTTGTTCAATTGACTTAATACTTCACACAGTTGTTCAGGACCATCACACAATGAGGTTACATAACTCCATATTATCCTTAATACAAGTTATGGCCCCTGATTGACTTAGGTTAAAGTTTAAGGGCAGGTTAAAGTTTTAGGGCAAGTTGGGATATTCACTTAAAACTCCAGTACCATTCATTCAATTGACTTAATACTTCACACAGTTGTTCAGAGCCATCACATAATGAGCTTAAATAACTCCATATTATATTTTATACAATTTATGGCCCCTGTCGAGATGGACCTTAGGTTAAAGTTTAAGGGCAGGTTGTGATATTTATTAATAACTTCTATACCCTTCATTCAATTGACTTAATACTTAACCCAATTGTTCAGGACCATCACCTAATGAGGTTACATAACTCCATATCTTTAATACAAGCATGACCCCTGATTGACTTGGTTAAGTTTTAGGCAAGTAAAAGTTAAGGCCAAGTTGGGATTTAAATAAAAAAACTTCTATACCTTTCATTCAATGCACTTAATCAAATTCAAAATTAGTGTGCTGTTTTACAAAGGCTCTTGTTTTATAACCAGCAATTTGTGCAGTCTCTTACATTTTACTGTTATTTGTTGTTATTATAGTTGAATTTAGCAAATCAAATAAAGGGAGAAAGCCCAGCAAGGCGAATGGCCAAGAACAGCATTTTTTGGTTGTTAAATAGTTGATGTTCCAAATAACTTGATTTAATACTTGATGTTCGCAATAATTTAATTCAATCTTTGATAATTGCAATCAATTAACTCACTGGGGATGTAGATGCATGTTTCTTTGTGCAAACTTTTATAGTAAATCACAAAGGCATTATAACAACCAAAATATTAACATTTAAGGAACTTTTTCCAGTCTGCAATATTGTGACCTCGTATAGATATAAAAATAAATAAATATTTTGTAATAATTGGCATTTTATTGACTTTTCAGATCTGGGAGTTTTCAACAGACAAGAGGACCTGGATATTCTGCTACATGTGACACTGACGCAAACTGTGTTGTACTTTTACATCAATATGACATTATAAAAATGTTTGGACTCATATGCCATTGCTTGAATCAAAATTAAATTGATAATAAATTTATATAACTCTGATATCTATTTTTTCCTCAAACACTTACTTATTAGAACTGTTAAAACAAAAAAAAAGTTGAGACTCCAAAATTATTGTCTTTTAACTTCTCAAAAGTGAATACTATATAATCCTTATGAGTATATGAAATATCAACTGTGGAGTTATTGGGAGGACAATATGAATTTAATTATATATTGGAAGTAAGCTCCATCAGGAAATACTCGAGTAAGTTTAATGAGGATCTGATGGAAAATAGCTTCAGACCACTTGTTATATTAAAAAGGGCCATAACTCCAAAGAGAAAGTTTTGTTAATATTGTATGTTGAATGGTCAAGTCAGAGAGAGAAAAATGTCAAGGTAACAGGTGTCAATGGCTCAATGCTCAAGTACTGGTAACAAAGAGGCTTAGCCATGCATGCATGGCAAAGGGGCTTTGCCATGCATGCATGGCAAAGGTGGGTTTGTTCATGTCTTAGTAATGAAAAGTATATTGTCAACAAAGGAGGCTTAGCCATGCATGCATGGCAAAGGGGCTTTGCCATGCATGCATGGCAAAGGTGGGTTTGTTCATGTATTAGTAATGAAAAGTATATTGTCAACAAAGGAGGCTTAGCCATGCATGCATGGCAAAGGAGGCTTAGCCATGCATGCATGGCAAAGGTGGGTTTGTTCATGTATTAGTAATGAAAAGTTTATTGTCAACAAAGGAGGCTTAGCCATGCATGCATGGCAAAGGTAAGTTTGTACAGGTACTCAATAAAACAGGACCACAAATGTATGAACCAAGGGTATTATCAATTTTCAACTTCATATCTATACTGAAAAATACCTTCTTATCTTAGATTTTATGACTTGTACTCATACATTGGCCGAACCAAGAAAATGTTAATGAAACTGCACGTTCTATATTTAATGTCATATTCCGACTTCAGATAATAGACTGTTATATATAACATTTGGTAATTCAGCACTTTCTTAATAAAAACTTAAAAATGATTTAAATATTATTTTTATATTTTAGATAATTATTGCTTAGTATTGGTTTTAAATGAACTTAACCTGAAATATGATTTATTAATTCCTCCTTAAGGTAATGTCAGTTTTGAGGTAATGACAGTTTTGAGGTAATGACAGTTTTGAGGTTATGATAGTTTCCAGTGAAACAATTCCTTTGATGTTATGGAAAAAGCAAATGAAGTCTTGTTTTACTCTTAGCCTGCTAGCACCGGAAAGAAGGTAACTCGCAGCAAGACAAAGCCTCTATACTTCTGGACTAGCGCTGATGTAAACAAGTGGCTGAAGAAGCATGGCGGCCACTGCCATGAGCTGTACGGACAGCTCTTCCTAGAGCAGGAGGTCACAGGTAAGAAATGACATGGTGAGCTCGCCACTGTAAGTTATCTATTAGTTTAATGAATGTTTAATTAGATAACCAACTAACATCAGATCAAATGTATTCACTTATAAAGATTAATGTGGATTGTTTAATATGTATGGAATTGCTTACAATTCAGCAGAATGTACTATTGATTATGGTGTCAAACTGTTAAAAATATTGTAAATTGTTTACATATTCAAGTCATAAATATATAATCTTCATAGTCTTATAATTGTACTTAATTGCACTAAAGCCATATAATATCTTTTAAGCTTGTTCTGGAACTTATATGCTGGTGCTTCTATTGTTTAAACCTTTAGGGAGATCCCTGATCAGGCTCACAGAGTACAAGTTGGAGAAGATTGGTATTTTGAATCTTCAACACAGGTACTATTATTATACATTGTAATAATGTTGTACTACTGATCTTAAAAGCCTAACATTTGCATCTATTATTCTTTCTTGCATTTTCTTAAAATTGTTAAATACAATGGCTTGCTACCATTGTCTTTATGCCTTATCATTTCAGCATATTTTCACCATTACTCATTTAAGCACAGATTCGAAATATGTAATTATTTGAGTTTTAAAGCTATTTTTGCTCTGCTCTGTGTTGTAATTCACCTTGAAGTGCAACCTCTATAACATACATGTACTTTTTAGACAGGAGTTGATGCATTACGTCTTAAAGCTGCGGTTGAAACATGAGGGCACAGATCTGAAAAATCTAGACCAACGAGGTTTGTTATTGAGAGTTCATTATGTATGATGTGTGATGAAATTTTTAAAATAACTAGTGGATGGCTGAAACAAAATATGGGATTTAGTTGATTCTAGAGGTTTGGTTATATATATATCAAATCAAGACTACATTAAAAGGCCTTTATAGTAATAGAAACAGATGAATATTATAAACTAAAAGCTAGAAGTGTTATGAAAACATTGATGAGAAGATCTTATAAAACTGAAGCGAAACCTTATTGTGTACACAAGATATCTACAGCAGCGCAGTAACCAAATAGATGTACAGTCGTATACCAATACCTCATGTCAAAGTCAGACACATTTTAATATAACACTCTCTGAAGTAGCATGCAAGATAATGAAGGATATCAGCTGAATATGATGAAAATATATGTTTTAGGTCAAATGTTTTCCCTGAATATAAGAGAGTATTACAGTTGTAGTTTATTTCCTTGTTACAGGGTCAGGATTTGAGCTTCCCGTACCAGACATAAAACGCCAGTCTGTGAAGAAGAAAGACGATAAAAGATAAGACATGCTTTCATACTAGTGTATTGTACAGCTGGCATACTACAGTCTCGCCAACATCAAACCTTGTGTGTGACACCCAGCAACACTGTGATTGTAACACTTTTACATAAAACTCTGGCTTTGCATGTCCAGTAATATTTAAATTTAACTGTTTCCGAAAATCACCAGTCCAGCCTACATGACATTATACATGTTATGTTATTGCAACACTAAGAAGCATTTAAGTGATACATTTCTTTACATCAAAAAACCATTGAATGTTTATTTTATATCCTTATTTCCACCTGTGCAAGCGCCATTGAATCATTGTACATTTCAGTACAACTCACCTAATGCTTTGAGGAATTCATAATGTTCATAAAAAGCTGATGATATATTCCTGCGCAATTGTTTTCTTTATTTGTTTAAAATAATGATTGTATTTTCTACGTGGGCTGATAATAGTTTGTTACAAGATACATACCGTATTAAAATGAATGGGGACCAAGCAGTGTATGCACTATTCTCTATCTTTTGAATCATTTTATTGTTATTTGAAACTAGATAAGTAAAATAAACACTCTTGTTATAAAGGCTTTATATAGTGTAGCAATGGTAATATTCATTCTTTAATATATTGTCATATTTTCAGACCAATTAAGTGTGATGTTGTTTTAACCTATATTAATACTTTTATAATTGAAATTGACAGTTATCAAAACACTATATATAGATATACTTGTAGTATATGAATATTAAAAGCCTTCATTTACTGCACACATGTATCAATGCTATTATTATGTACACTACTGAAGTGTGTCTCTATGGCAACCATGGTCATGGGTTTAACAACAAACTGTAGTAAAATACTTTAATGCTGACATGTCTTAGATTCAATACATTGTTGCAATTATGAAATCAATAAAATCATCAGTTGAGCGCAAAGAGGGTACATGAAATGTTTTAAATAATTGTCTAGTTATAGCCTTAAATGTGGTAAAATCATTTACTTTGGATTTCAAACTTATGAAAAAGTCAAGTTGTAAAAAAATTCTATAGTTTTCGTGAATGCTGGTTCAAAAAAATAATTGTTAGAGCCATTGATTTGAATTAAATGAAAACATGCTCTAGAGAGATGAAAGATAAATACAAAAAAGTCTTTATTGTTGAATGTGCAATTGAATTGAGTATGCATTTTAATAAAACTATTTTTTTAATTGGATATACACCCATTATATGGTTATCATAAAAAAATCTTGGAATTCAATAAAGTTAGAAGTGTTTACTTATTACAAGCCGTAGCAACAGACAACTATCATGTTTACAAAAGTGTATTTTTTTGTTGTATGGTTCAAGTCTTTGAAATTGCATACATAATGTAGAGAGAGATTCTTTATTTCCTCCAATATGAAGAGACGTGACAAATTATAACCAGAATTTGTCACAAAGAAACATATAGGACAAAATGTTACATGCAATTTATACAACAAATGATGGACAATCTTTCTGAAAACAAAACATTTTAGTTCTAATGTCTAGCTGTAATGGATTGAATACCTTCTCTAAACGGAAATTACCTTGACATATCAGAGGTATTTAGTGCATGAAGACTGAAGTAGATGATTAGATGTAAAACTAGTAATTATAATAAACATTTTTCTTGAGTTTTGCTTGGTTAAAATGTAGTTGTTGGAAAATTCAGGTATTCTGTAGGAACAAGACTATTTTGATACAGAAGGAAATATAACTGTAGAAGATGCGCATGTTGCATCGTGGCATTTAGCTTCCATACGCGTATTAGCTGTTTCAGCAGCATTTTTATTGTGCAATACATACTACATTTGTATATTCTTATTTAATAAAATATAACTATAAATTTATATGTTTGCATCATTTTTATCTCATGTGATAATGTTTTTAAGAAAAAGTTGAGGGAAAATGTGATAGTCATTGTTTTGTTTTGTTTTTATTGACATCAGTATCAGTGTGCAAAATTGACCACAACTCCAAAATTGTTCGAGATAATTAAATGAAACTTGACACTCATCGAGACAATATGCATATGTTAAGCAAATCCAAACTAGGGCTTTTTTCAAGTAATGCTCTATGTTCGACTGCACACAAGAATAAGTGTTCACTCCTGGATGGTCTTGTATATATCAAATGTGTACATGTGTATATGCTAATAAAGAATGAGTGTTCAATATAATTACCATTATGTTATTTGTGATTGACACTTATTTACTTAATTAAAGTTCAGTTATTATTGAATTTTTATTATTGTTCAAAATGCAATATTCTATTTGAGTTAAAATTTCAAATGTGGAATTTTCATTGAACTTATTCACTATTTGGTGTAAAAGTCACGGCTTTTTTCAGCTGAAAAAGCAAATTTTAGAAATAAAATCATTATTATGTTTTTCTTAAAAATCACACAAGGTACATAGACACCCTCTATTGAAGACAAGTGTATTGTATATTGGAAAAGTTTTCATCTATTTGGAATAAATCTGCATTTTCCCTAAGTGCTTAAGTTTTCAATTCCGAAGACCCAGACTGTGGAAAAATAATTGCATAATAAAGGTTCCATAGCATTGGTTTTGCAGGGCTGAATATTGTTGAATGTCTTGATTACGTATTGAAATATTTTACATTCAGCTGACAGGTGCACATGTTGTGAACATTATATATCTTGTTGTGAGCATTGTTGGTGTACATTTAACTACAATTATTTTTATATATTAAAATGTATTATATGTGCACAATGTATTAAAATAAATATAACAGCTTGCCTTATGTTTTCTGATGTTACATAGAAACTAGAATGCTGCCTCAAGTGACATTTAATTCTTCCCAAAACTTTTCAAATTGTGATGAAAAGTTCATTCCTTTTAAGCTTGACTATTTAAAGAATTTAGAGAGCTATACTACCCATACTAGTGTAGGCGTCGGCGACACACCTTCTTTAAGGTTTTGTAAGCACCTTTAAGTCATTATCTCAGCAAGTTCATCATGTATTGCATTGAAACACTAGATATGTGTTCAAACTATCCAACCTACTTAATCAATGAAGTTGGATAACAACACTACATGTATTTTGAATATAATGCAAAATATTGCTCTTATTATTCAACTTGGATATCTTGTTAAGGTTTTGCATGTAAACTCACATAGGTAAATATCTCAGCAACTACTTGATGTATTGCATTGAGACTTTATTCAATAGTACTCAACCATCTAACCTACTTACTTAATCAAGTAAATTAACTCTATTTTGAACAATTTAAATTATTGTCCTTTATCATTTAATTATATTGACATAGAAATCTTGGTTAAGGTTTAGCATGTAGCCACACATAAGTTAGTAACTCAGCAACTACTTGATGTATTGCATTAAAAATTTATACAAGGTCTCCAAACTACGAAACCTTAATTTATCAAATTAGATAACTCAATTTTGCATAAAATGCAAATAATGACCGTTCATTATTCAACTTAAAAATTCTGGTAAAAGTTTTGACTGTAATCTTATTTTACAGTGATCAATATATATTTCACCAAAGCTTGCAAAGCGGTGGAATATTTGGGCCCACTGTCTGTGAAGATCTTTAAAATTGAGTTATCAAGTTTACAAAGGGATATTAATCTGGCAATATTTATTTTAGAGTTATGTAACTTGTCATAAACTATTGTAATGTTGCTTTGACCAATTGTATGAAGTTGATATCCTTCATGGTAAAGCGGTCATCTGCTGGTAAATTCAAATTTAAATAAAAAGTTATATTAAACCCATACCATACTATTCTCTAGTTATTGAACAAAGACTTTTCATCATTGTGCATGTGATCTTTGATCTACTGACTCCAAAATCAATAAGGTCCATCAGCTAGTCAAGTGCAACTTACCAGCAGGTTCATGAGCCTGTTCCATACCGTTATCTACAGTGCAGATAAATCTTTTCACAAACTTGAACCTACTTATTAGAACATCTACGGCTCACAAAAAGGGGAAAAGGCAAACAGTTTACAATCCAATGCCATAGTATCCTCAAATTGTCTAGTGGACAACCTGTTTACATGATATATATGACCTTGACCTAATGACTCCGAAAACAATATATGTCTTCTACTTGCCAGGTACACCTTTAAAGTTTCAAAGTTTTCAAAACATTATTGGCCTTGACCTACTAACCCCTAAAACCAACTGCTGCCATGTCCTAGTCAAATGTAATCAACCAGTGAATTACAAGCTCAAACCATTTATAGTAAGTGCCTTCACTGGTGCAACCATATTTTCTAAAACACTGATGTCTTGTGACTGATCATCGACCTTCTTTTCCCCTAAATAGTAGAGGTCATGTAACGGCAACCTACAAGTGAAGTTAAATCATCCCCACATTCTCTTGTCAGCCATCCGAAAGACCAGACATATACAGACCTTTGAAGAAGGGCATTATGAATGAAAAATATGCTGTGAATTTAAGCAATTTATTACAATATCACCCATTGCTATATATTGATATAAAATTACTGTATAATTTAACTGGTAAACTTGTTCAAAGTGCAGGGTAAACTTGTTCAAAGTGCAGGGTAACATAATCTAAGTTATGAAGACCATTATGCATACAATACAAGTCAATATATTAGCATTAAATTACTAAACAACAGATATGGTAATAGGTAATGTAAATAACCGGTACAACAAAGACAATTAACAAAAACTTACAAGTAACAAGCATTAAGCTGTGTATGGGAACATTAGGTCATGGAAATTTAAATTACTATTCAGACATTCATTTCCATATAACAGAAATCAACAAATATATTTTGTTTTGTGTCTCCATGACAATGATGATTTATGACTTGGCCTAGAGTTTAATGTAACTGTGTGTGTATAATGAATTATGACTTGGCCTAGAGTTTAATGTAACTGTGTGTATAATGAACTATGACTTGGCCTAGAGTTTAATGTAACTGTGTGTGTATGCTGAATTATGACTTGGCCTAGAGTTTAATGTAACTGTGTGTGTATGATGAATTATGACTTGGCCTAGAGTTTAATGTAACCGTGTGTGTATGATGATTTATGACTTGGCCAAGAGTTTAATGTAACTGTGTGTATGTCATTATCAGTTTTATTCATACACACAAACACAGTCTCCTTCCAAAATATTTTGCAACGAATAGAATAATAGAATAGAATAATTTATAATGAACTATGACTTGGCCTAGAGTTTAATGTAACTGTGTGTGTATGCTGAATTATGACTTGGCCTAGAGTTTAATGTAACTGTGTGTGTATGATGAATTATGACTTGGCCTAGAGTTTAATGTAACCGTGTGTGTATGATGATTTATGACTTGGCCAAGAGTTTAATGTAACTGTGTGTATGTCATTATCAGTTTTATTCATACACACAAACACAGTCTCCTTCCAAAATATTTTGCAACGAATAGAATAATAGAATAGAATAATTTATTTGGATTGTATGTTTAAATCCAAATAAATTATTCTATTCTATTCATAATATTTTGCAACATTCAAAATATTTTGCAACGACCAAAAAATTAGACCCAATCATTTTGATTGGGAGGAATGCTAGCTAATATTTCATACTAAATTTGAAAGCAAATGAGTTAAATCATTGGGAATTAACTGTATTTGGACAGAGAAAAATGTACTCCCACACACATGGTAAAGCTTTGTGTAGGAGTCTAAGCAAAATGTAAAATGGAATGAAATAAACTGAAAGTACAGGTATGTTGTTCAAAGTCAAAAGACTACTAAAAACTCTACAGGTGTAAAGTACCCATAACAGTTTGGAAGGCATTGTACATGTAATATAATCCCCTTGTGTATCGGAGCTTTTCATGCTACTGTCTCTGATTCAACGCGGCTGTAGTTGCCAAGCATTCGGACGGAATGTTGCCGGGAAACACAACACATGAGCCTGCCCAAGTTGTGTCTCATGCGCTTCATTGGTGGGCTGAAAACACACAAACACAACACAGCCTTATTACAACAGGAATAAATTTACTCATATACTTGAGAATATTTAATGTTCATTTTTCATATGATAAAGGATTGAAAACATAATAACTAAATTTAATTGACTTTACAAGAATGTTCGCTTAAAAATTCTAAAAAAGAACAAGTAAGATACATTCTTGGAACAAGACAACTAAAACAATACCAATTAAATCTAAATCCCTGAGATTTGGCTCTAGTCTAATTATCTTATTAACCACATTTTAAGGACATTTTTTGTTATTCTGTCCAATCCAAAATTAAATGATAATTTCTTTTATCTTACTTATATAATAAATAATAGCTTAATGAATACAGTATTCTGTTAACAAGAACATGCATAACTGTTAAATTAGCGATTCACAAGAGTCAATGTTCGAATTGTATGCTTACCAGCATAAATACTAAAAACCTGTTCAACTCCAATGTAAAACCATGTGAGCATAAAACCTGACACAACAATGTTATAGTTTAATAATTCTAGAAACGTCCAATAGAAGGGCTGTAACATAGACAATGTATATAAATGAGAAAACATGTCCAATCTCATTGAATTTACAACTAAACAAGAAACATTACCAATGAAGTCTGGATGACCTTGAACCAAAATGACAAATGCATGTATGATGGCATACAACTTATCTACTGTGTTAACAGTGTATACCCTACCCAAACCAAAAACAGATTTGCAGTTAAATCAACTATCTGTATATATACTAGACCTCGGTATACACCAGAACATACCTTTTACCTTATCAGCATAAACAGTATTAATCTAATCATCTAACAGTTAAACCTCATGGTCTTACAAACAGGCAAAGCTAAGATTAAAGAATATTGATTTCCAAATGATTCTTTAATCCACAAACATGTTTACTTAAAATGATCCACACAGTCTTTTAAAATCTTTCAGGATTGCAGGACAAAATTTAATTCTCATTTACTTACTTAATTAAGAAGGCTTCTGATTATATAGACAACAAAACTAATGTTGTTTTCACTTATTGAATTTATTACAGGTTTAGTGCATATTGGGCTCAATGCTTAGGAAGCTGCAGCTGCTGGCTGTACACAACCAGTTTATTATTTTTTTAGATAAAATTAGTCGAAAAGTTTATTGATTGGTCATAATTTATTCGATAATGACTGCTTTCCAATCAAATTGCTTTCATGTGTAAACTAACCAAAAAATAAACTACAGGTATGGATGACTTATCCAGTTTTGTACAACTGACCCCTGGTATTTATTCCTGCTTTACTTAACAGCATTGACAGCAGCCACGCAGTGTCTGGCTAATACGAATTAATATTTAGGTAAAGCAAAAACAACCACCAGATAATACTTGCAAGCAAGCAAGGCTGTCCAATACATGAACTGCCATCCAAACGTAGCCTAAACCCTTATCCAAAGCAGTGATATTCTAGCGAATATTACCAGAAAAAGTATTGTTAGTAGAAGAATTTGGCTATTTACTGGTGTGAGTGTAGCAAAGCTTGTACAATTCCAAACTGAAATAAAAACATTCTTATTGCTATTGATTGTTTGGCCTAATTCACTCTGTCATTTTATGGTGTAGCAAAATGTTAAGGAATTTATTTTTGTAGTTCTACAAGTGTTGAGTAAGTATGAAGCTAAAACACGGACGCATTTGAAGGGTTAATGTATAAAGCATTAGCAAAATCTGCAAGCTTCTGGAAATGAAAGGAAAGATACAAAAAACAGATACACTGTAGGTTCACTCAAGAGTTCAAAGCATCAGGTTTTGCTTAGTTAGATCTTACAAATGTTTATTCTTCAATCTAGAAAGAAATTATAAACACAGTTTAGGTTTTAAGGCAATTAAGGTAATTTAAAATGCATTATTGCATATAGATGATAGCCTGTATGAATATTAATCAAGCTCTTCTTATTCTACTCCTTTCTTCACTATAATGTACATGATGTATAAAACTCAGGTGCCCAGTACACATTGTATTCATGATAAAGAAGTCTTACTATAGATTGTTGAATACTAAATACAATAAAGGGAAACCAATTAAAATGACAACATCAAAACTTCACGTGATTGTGACTTACTTTGCATTCATATCAGAGGAGACCTGCTCCAGGGTTCGGTTTTTCGTCTCCGGCACGAACATGTAGATGAACACTGCTGACATACAGCAGATCACACCAAAGATGACAAATGTTCCCGTCACTCCTACACCATCTGAATGAAATACACTTCATACAGTAATGCCTATCAATGCCACTCTGTTAAGTACACTTAATAAACTGTTGGCAATTAATGACGACATGGTCCCAATTTCCCAAAAAATCTTAAGCACTACAATTAAGCATGCACATCTTCTTTCATTGAGTCAAATTACCTGCCTAAACTTGATTTTACTAATTAAAGAATGTTTAATTAGGCATAATTTCCTTTAAGTCTTAAAACACTTCCAATTGAGAACATAAAACAAATTATATAAAAAAAAAATACTATAGCATGCTTAGCCTTACCCTGTTATTAGGGATTAAAGATAGTTAGAAATTCAATTGGGGCTTGTTAATTACATTAAACTCAAGTATTGCCAATTTATGTCACTCAGTTAATAACATTAAACTAAATATTCATGTCATTGACTTTTACTTCTACATGCACTAAGCTTGAGTCACTTATACATTGCTTCATGTTCAAAATTAATCAATCAACTATGTCGAAAGATGTGTTGCTTGTAAACTTGATAAAGATTTCAGAAAAGTCAAAGGTGGATCAGTCAATTCTTTGTGCATTTCATAACAATAGCCATAAATTTGATTTATAATTCATGCGATATGACAACAAATAGAGTCCTACTCATGACATCCAGAAAGGTGAAGGTCACTATGAGGTTGGTTCCCCAGTTGAACACTGTTGCCATGGCGATAGCTCGGCCCTTCACTGCCGCGGGGTAGATCTCACTCAGCACCAGCCACGTCACTGAAAACATGGGGATTGCATGGAGGATGAATGTTGGGACTGAGAAGTACTTGCTATATAAATGGAAATAGAGGCATAATTTAAAATAATACATTTCTAGAAAGTGAGTTTGGTTTTGTATCTTGCAGAAATGGAAGACAATATCTTAGATAGTTAATGTACTTTGTACTTTGAAAGTAGCAGTATTTCTTCAAAGACAAGTGTATTTTTTAAATACTTAACAAATTGTTTCTTCCATGTTATAACCATCTTTCCCTCTGCCACTCACCTGGGCCAAAGCTAAAGGCATATGCTGCCACATAGCACATTAACGCGGTGAACCCTAAAACCCTCTGAGTTAATGATCCCTCAGACTTTTTATCACTTCCAGTATCGGAGCTATCCTCATTATCTGCCCCTGTCTCTGTATTGTCAGCTACACTGTAAGCACTTATATGGGAATTACCCACTTTTGAGGGTAATCTATCACCAGACTTTTTAGCTCTATGTAAAGTACTGGCTGTAGTCAAGGCACTTATATTAAAAACTGCACTCGAAACAATCTGGTCCTTGGAATTAGTTGGCGGTATGCTGGATACAAGAAAGGAATGGTTGTGAAGGACGTTGCTATGGCAATCTGAATGGTCAAGACAGGCCTTGTTAGGTTGGCCTCCCTGCTGGAACTGGCAGACCACACCCAGGGTGGTGATGCTAACCCCCATCATGAGGGCCCCTGTGTAGAGTAGGCGACGTCTCCCAAACCTGTCCACACACACCAGCGATATCACAGTCATTATCACCTGAGAAATGGTAAGAGTAAACATAAGATATTTCTTTGAACATAAAAGTGTACACTTATCAAAGTCTTTTTTAACATAAATTTTGTTCCAGTTAACAGATTTTCTACATCAATAGACTATGAGATTAATGTTTTGCCTTGCACTGATGCTTCGTGAAACACCCAAAACTGCAAATAACAAACAACATTTATAACACAATTAACAATCAGACTGACGTGCCTTTACAATGCCCAAACCAACGGTGGCCAGAGTGGCTGCAGCTGCTGACTTGAAACCTATGTCTTCAAATATGGTTGGGGCGTAGTACAGGACATTGGGCTGACCTGTGAACTGGATGAAACAAACAACTGCATCATGTTTAAATTGTCTTCTTTTAATTTAAATTCCTTATGAGTTTAAAACTATATACAGCTATTCAAAAAGTCTGATCAATAAATTGAATTTTTCATGTTCATATAAGAATGACAAGTACTGAGAAACTGTTTTACCATCTTTCCATCAACATGACACTCATTAAAAAACCTTCAAGTCATATTTCCTTCATGATGATAATTAAGTGCCTGGTCCACCTTACCTGCTGGAAGAAGACGAGGCCTATCCCAATGAACATACGACCCCTCATCCCATCCTGGCCACTACATAGGTCCATACATGTCTGGTTCTAGGATGGTCATTGCACAATATATCAGTAATTCAAAATTATGGCAGGTTTTGCATGGTTTTAAGTGAAAAATCGAAGAAATAAAATTAAGCTCATTTTTATGCTCGTTTATTAACAAACAAAAAGCATAGTGCATTATTTGAACAAAATTCTGATAAAGTATGTTTTGAGGTATGTTACAAATTTCTCATGACAGCTGGAAATCTTGTTACCTTCTCTGATGCGATCGAGACGCGTATTGCACTAAGCTCGTTCTTAACGGGAGCCCCTCCCCGGAGTTTCCCGAGAACTTTCTCCGCCTCTTCTTCTTTCTTTTTCAACATGAGGTACCTCGGGGAGCGGGGCAGAAAAAACATCCCCACCCCCTGCACCACTGCAGGCAATGCAGACAAAGAAAACATCCACCGCCTGGTTAGGATAGAAAGTCAAGAGTTAAAAATTGTGTTTACAAGTAACCTAATGTAAGTATGGTAAGAACAAGAGCTGTTACAGAGACAGCATGCTTGACTTTTTAAATGTGGTTATATACAAAACTTAACCAGAATATCTAAGTCGAATAATAAAGGGTCATAATCAGCATTATATGCAATAAAGAGTAATCTAACTTGTTTATTGAAGTAGGTTGGATGGTTGAGTGCCAACTCTCAATGAAATACATCCAGTAGTTGCTAAGATATTAACCTATGTGTGCTTACAAGCAAAACCTTAACCAGACTTTATTTTAATAGTATAGACCCATTATTTGCAAAATGGTGTCAAACTTAATTTATCAAGTAGGTCAATTAGTTAGGAACACATACCTTAAGTTTAAATGCAATGCATGATGTGTTTGCTGAGATAATGAATTAAAGGTAAATACACGAAAAAACATTAACCAAGGTGTAACTATGACAGGAGAGTGTATAGAACAGCTCTGCTTATTCTAAGAACAGTTGAGATAAAAATGGTAATGTAAACATTCTCAATATTTTTATTATTATGATGATATGTCTTTATTTTTCATTTGGCTTCAGAACTAGCTTTATTTATAACATTATCACTATTAAACACCAAATCATTGTTATAGGAACTGAAGTGAAACGGTAGGATTTGATGTCTACCTACCATCCATTGTTTGTGGTGATGAACATAAAGTTACAGAGGTATGCCAGCAGCAGACCCAGGGTGATTCCCAGCTCGTTCAGCGACACAAGAAGCCCGCGCCATCTCTGGTTTACACAGGAACAGCAAGGAAATGAGGGGAAATAGGTTGGGTAAAAATATGCAAAGGCAAAGGCTTAGTCAAGATATTTGTGTGACATTCTGTTACTAAATATACATCAATTACAATTTCAGACCAGGTAACACAAGTGAAGTGAATTTACGAGATATCTCAACAATGAAGACCTATTATAAAAGATTATAAAGAAAGTACAATTGATGTAAAATCAATCACAAGTCCTATTGTTGTTGTTTTTTACTCACATGGGGAGCTATCTCTGATATGTAGATGCATTCCCCTGTGGCAGATATGGACACAGCAAACCCCACAAGAAGGCGACCTATCACCTAAACATGAATATGGAACTGACATAAAAATGCACACCACTGATTTTATAATAAATAAAAGCTAATTGAAAAGCTAATTGGTCAATATATTTTGATTTTACTCTAAGTACATCAGTTTTGATACAATTATTCAATTACTATCTACATATTATACAGAAACAGGTATAGGTCATTACCAAACCAGCAATTATGAAAGACAAGAAGATCTTTGCTGGTAGGCACTTCTTTCTCAGACAGTATTAGTTCTCATACAGTATTTGTTGGCAGACGGTTTTAGTTCTCGACAACATAAGTTCTCGGACAACTTAAGTTCTCGACAACATAAGTTCCCGGACAACATAAAATTGTGGAAAGTGTAAGTTCTCGACAGTATAAGTTTTTGGATGGTAAAAGTTCCCAACAGTACTAGTTATCGGATGGTATAATTTCCTGACAATTTTAGTTCAAGAATGGTATAAGTTCCCGACAGTTTTAGTTCTTGGATGGTGTAAGTTCCCGACAGTTTTAGTTCTTGGATGGTGTAAGTTCCCGACAGTTTTAGTTCTTGGATGGTATAAGTTCCCAACAGTATAAGTTTTCTACAGGATCAGTTCTCGGACAGTATAAGTTCTTGACAAAAATTGTATTTATGTTCATAATAGTTTTAATTAAATATCAAAAGTTGATCACTGTTAACAAAATTATATCTTTCTTCTGCTAGGAATCTCAAGACAAGTATATATTAATCAATACTAAATAAGGTTTAAGAACTCAGTGATGAAAGGATACTCAAGTACAATCAATAAATTTCTGCTGACAATGTTATGTCGGCCACAATCATTGGGGCGACTATAAATTGCTTGATATTTATCACTGTCTTGTCCTTCTTTTATAAACCTACCCTTAAATTTCATTAACTTAAATAAAATGATGAACTAGGGTCTATATTTGTGTATCAATCAGGTACTGTCCAGGAACTGCGTTTATTCATACCTTTGGTCTCGATGTCCAACATTCACATGTTTAAAAGGAGAATTGTTACAAACATGTTTGTGGTTCATCTGGAAAAACATGTAAATGATCCCTTATGCAATAAGAAAGAGCGTGAACACTTATTCAAGGGTGAAACTGTCAATTAAAGTCCAAAATCGCTTCTGCTTATTGCTTCTGTAAATAACTTCTTTTGTCATGCGGTAAATGACTGGTAAATGTTAAAGAAAATCTGGTAATTTCACCATTGCTTTCCTTTTTACAAGGGAGGTCACTCTCTTTCACAATGGGAGTGCCTGGTGATGATGACCCCATGACATCAGGGAAGGATGTATTTCCCTACCCAGGCAAAGTCATGTCAAACGTTTTCAAGTTTTCAGGTTTAAACAAAAAGACAAGGGTTGTCACTGAAAGGCTATCTAGACATACAAACTGTGCATGAAATCATGTGCATTAAGTCTCTGGAAACATGTGTTCAAAGTCTAATTTGAATATCTTGAACCTTTTTAAGTCCCCAGGTTAAAGATTTTGCAAACCCTGAAAGCAGACAACTATGCAGAAAGCCAATGGTATAACAATAGCTTGACATTATGTCTTCGGAAAAAACGAGCTTGAAATACAACCATTAAATATGCTTTTACATGGATAAAATGCTAAGGTAACTTACTTGATGCGGTGTGAATAATTTTGCAACTGATGTGCAATTATTATGCATGTTTTTTGTTGTTATGTTCTTTGACTGAGTTATTAAAGACAGTAAAAGTTTAAGGAAATTTACTAACTGTTCCAAAAAGCATGAACATAGTAGTATAGTGCAACACTTACAGAACCAGGTTAAACCGTTTAAATGATCATGGTAATACTATGTATAAAGAATGTATTCCCAAATAATATTATGAACTTTCAATAATTGTCCGAAAGTCAAATGAAATGCTAGGTCTGATTCATTAATGGATTGAGTCTGATTTTCAAACACTACAAGAACTTATCCCTTACTGGTATATATGTCATCCATTAGAAGACGGCAAACAAGATTATACAGCTATTTATCAACCAAGAAAGACTCTCCCTGACATTGTCAGCCACTTATGTACATACCAGTATGGGGAAGTTAGGGGCCAGCCCCAGAATGACTGCTCCCACGAGGAACACACCAGAATTGGCAATGATGGTCGCTCGTCGACCACAGTGGTCTATCAGAAAACCTGAAACAGACAGTAAACACAGGTTATCAGGTGTTTGTAAATATTCCGCCATCAGCTGAAAGATTTATATCGGATCTGAACCACTGGGTTAACCATTTAGTGAACAGCCGTTTGAAAACACAGTAACACTAATGTACATCATACAAAAAGGAAAGCATATAACCAAATATTGATCTGTTCACAAATTATAGTTTTTTTAAATGAAGCAGTAAAATAATGTTAACTGCATATCTCTAGATAGCTGAAATGACTTGGCACAGTTTAATGCAAACATTTCCCTACCTTTAACCCCAGAATGCCTACTCACCCCCAACCAGCGAGCCAACGACAGCTCCCATCAACATGGCGCTGGTAACCAGCTCCTGGTCCAGACATGATAGGCAGAACACATCACGTAACTGAAGTACCGCGCCAGATATTATACCTTTTAATATAAAGTTTCTGGATTAGATAGATTTGGCAGTTGATAAACAACGCCAGATGATGCATTGTCAAACAACATCTAGACCACATTTTACGGAAAACTCTACAAAGTTCAAGTTACCGGTAATTGGAAATTTCAAAATACATGTTGAAACAATAAAACAATGGAATAGTGAAAAAATCACATTGTATATAAAAGGTTGTTTCTGAGAAGTGGTAATTAATGACCATCGAAAATTGGTTCATTCTTGAAAGAGAAGTCATGGAAACTCTTTGATCTGTTTTTTTTTTATTTTACAAAGAATACTTACTGGCTTTTATAATAAAACTATTATGAAGTAGCTAGAGAGCAATACAATTAAAAAGTGGAATATGGTAAGAGTAAGTATAATGTTAATTTCTCTCTTGTACCAATGTGGCATATATAAATTTGCCATAACTAATCATACAATAAATACCGTAGTTCAAATAGCTGTCGCACTATTAAGTTAACTTTATTGAACTTGTCCCTGATTTTGATAAAACATTGCACAGTTCAATGCAATAAACTGTTAACTCCTAACTTTTGAAAGCAGCGCTCACCACCGTAACGTAGCTTTACATTTCAACAAAAAGAATCCATTAGTAAGTTTCACAGAAACAGCTTTGAAGGGACGTTGTTGTGCTGGTTATATTTATTAAAGGGTAATAACTCTATAGCCAAGGATGATGAAGTATCCAACCAGACAAAACATGCAAGGCATCACCACAATGTAGTTTCTATCATAGATGTTTTATGCATGTGTAATTCCGATAGGACTATTTATGTGTTTTTTGTCATTTATTAATTTAAGGGCAATACTTTTTTGTGTAAATGACCCTATCAAGACAAATATTGCCCATGCCGCCCCACATTATGGCTTTACATACTGTACCGTTAAAATAATTATCATTAATATCTGTCAATTGGTTACGTGAAATTGCATTCGACGGTTTATTCCAGTCATTAAAGGGCAATAACTATAATGTTACTGACGAGATCAAGTTGAATCTTAGACAGGCACAAGCGCACTATGGTTATACACACTTGCCATGAGCTTCATTAATTTCAGTCCTAAAGTTACATAAAAATAGCTCCAGAAGGATAATTTCAGCTGTTATCATAAAGAGCAACAACTATTGTGTTTTTGACCCCCTCCAGAGTAATCTAAGGCATGCACCAGTCTACTATATACATGTAATGGTTATACACATTAGACCAAAAGTTACATTCATTTTTGTCAGTAGTGATGAAGTAATGGCTCCAGAGAGATGGAAAGATTCTACATCCCTTCACTGAAACCATTCGACGGGTGATAATAAATATGTTTATAGCAATCAAACTGCAATTACTCTTCATGAAGAGGCACTATAATAAGGTTGACACATATAACATTTTACAATAAAATAATTTAACCAAAATGCTGAGAGAACTTGACGAAAAGCAAACCAAGTACCTATATCATATCCAAACAGTACCCCACCAAGAGAGGCCATTACAGATGCTGACAGGACGTAACAGTTGGCACAGCTGTCCCCCTTGCCTTCTGTGTGCCGGGAACTGGAAGAGAACTGTCTATTTCGTCCCTCTGACAGCTCCAGCTGGAACTCTGTGCCTCCTTCATCTGAGTCCCGCCTGTGGCTTATCAGAGTCTCTATATTGAGTAAGCAATAGTAAGAATGATTAAAAGGAGCATAGCAGGTGGATGACAATTCTGGCAAGTACATTTAGGGCAAGTTTTGTCCTGGCAAGGACAATGACCAATGAGGTTTGTAAGAGATCAAATCTAAACTCACTTTTTTCTAAGTTTGTCATAATTCCATGGTACTAGAAATCGAACATCAAGCAAGTTTTATCTTTAAAATCACACACACAGCAACTCAAAATGAAAACGTTTTTTTTTACTGCTTGGTAGCAGTGACAGCTAAATGATAAGCAACTATAGAGGCTAAACAAACCTCAACAGCTGTTGCAAACACTTCATTCAGTATCACTTCTACTTAATTAATGGTGAGGTTGGTATCTCTTTCAATCTCTCTTATTCGTCCAATTAATGGAAAATCAGACCCAGTATTACACTGTTACCTGATTTAATGACATTAAGCCTTATTGCATTGGAAATTTCATTTATCAACACATGTAACCGTACCAATACTTTTAGAAAATTTCATAAAAACTCATCAAGCATTGAATGCAATCAATATAATATCGGGACATGAAATCATTCAAGTTTTGCAAGGAAAGGAAACATGTATTAACTAAATATTAATGTTCACATATCAACTTCAAATTAAAGTTTCTATGAAAGTTTTATGAAATTCCTTAAAGGCTAAAGAAGAAATTCAGTGAACAAGATTTCACCTAAGGGAGACAACTTAGTAAATATTAACTTGCCTTTATTAAAATTCTTCAAACAATAAAGAAAAAATATTTTTGGCATTCAAAGTATGGAATCATCAAAGGGCCTTAATTCCATGTAATTGCTACAGACTGGATTGATATTTGACAGTACGCATCTGCTCTGCGAATGAAAAATTCGACCAAAACCCTCATATAAATAGCATACAGTTTGGTGCGTTGTAGAAATCACACGAAGAGCAAAAGACGCCAGTAATTTTCAAGTGAAAACATCCAAATAAAATATTGGTCGCTGTTTTGGAGGTCCATTAAAAGAAATTATAAATAAAAGAATCATTGGCATCAAACCTTCTGAAAATATGTGTTTTACCTTCTATTGGGAAACTGTAAAGGTCATACTTTAACTTTAATCAATAGAGGTCATCAGTTATTTTACTTGTCAAGAGTGACCTCCTTGTGAACTTTGGAGACACCGAAGGCTCAGTTGTTATAGTTCTTTATGAAAACCAAACCGACGGACAGACATACATTAGCACAAAACCACAATAAGAAGTAGATGGATAGACCATGCCATACTGTATAACATGTAAACAAGTTTCCATTCAGCCTTCAACTGTCAAAAAAAGTTCTATATGTTACAGTAAAAAGACCATTTTAAAAAACTGTCCCACCACTGCACTAACAGATGATAATACTGTGTTTTTACTTGGTAGCAATTCGAAGTTACATGTATTTGTATAATAGCCCAAACACAAACCTCCTTCCTTGTACACCTCTTCCATCATGGTTTAAATGGAAGGCTTGTTTCCAGTCAGGAGAAAAACTGCATCATTCCTTTATTGGATCTGAAATACATGTGAATAGTCACGATCAAATATATGGGTAAAAGAATAGTTGTACCAACAAATTATTGTTCCTCAGGTCTTTACAAGTCAGAGTACCAGCTTTTACATGCTATATTTCTCAGTAACTGTGATACAATTTCTCAACTATGTACAATGGTTATGACAATGTTTTTTCGAAATGCATTGAATCTAAACAAGAAAGCCAACTGTCTCAAAATAAGTCAGTCCTCATTTTAGGACCCCAAGTGATTGTACGTTGTCTCTTGAGCCAAATTTAGAAAGGGGACACATACAGTTTTTGCCAATTCAAGTGTCATAACTAGTGATGGGCAATCAGCTTGGATTTTCATAATCAATTAATCGGAGACCCTGATCTATCGATTATCCGATTAATCGGCTGTAAGTACAGTATCACAAAAGCATCATTTTCTGATGTATATATCAATAAGGACCTTAGTTTTCATGTGTATTTCATGTCTAGCTTCAGTGGGAAAACAGGTATTATTTCTGGAATATTGAATAATTCTAAAAATAATCAAAAAAAATTTATTAAGGTTTATGAAGTAATTGAACATTTCATGGTGAGGTTTACTTCAGTTGACTAATAAATTAATATTACTAAAATATTATATTATTACATTATCATGTTATTTATAAAATAATACATGGTTGACCATGGCTTTTGGTTGATAATTGCCCCAGTGCGAATATTAATTGCCCGAGGGTAATTATTTTTCAGTGGGGCAATTTTCAACCATGTCTTATCCTGAATGACACATATGTTTTGTCATTTGGACAAATTTGTCAATGACTTGAACTGGTTTTGAAAATTAAATTGATTAAATGAAACATAACAAGTTGGTTTTTGATGGCATTAGCTATTAAAAATAATGAGCAATTGGAAAATAAAATAGGAGAACTTTTCTCACGTATTTTCGGAGTTTGACGGCAAACATTTCCATTCTTCAAATATTTCCTGTTTTTACGTTGACTGATCTTGACATTTATTTCAATATGTGAGCACAGCTGGGGTCAATCAAGCCTAGTTTCATAAGACTTTGGGCTTGAATGACCCTAACCATTTCGTTGTAAAATTTTGCACTTTTCCAGCACCTGGACGACCGATTACCAGGGTAATCAAATATTTTGAGATCGATGTCCCCCCTGACCGTCTGCCATCCTAAAGCGATTTGAACGCAAAGAAAACTAAATGAAACTACTGTTAAAACTCAAAGTAGCTGTTACTTCCCTTAGCTCTAAGTTACTGCGCTATATAAAGTTGGAAATTTACTAGATTCAAGCAAACTTTTTTTCCCCAATTATTCGATTATGGAACGATGAGGTCGCCAAACGCCGAGTTACAAATGTCTGCCAATATAATCGATTATCTGCCATCATCGGCCCATCACTAGTCATGACTCTGGACCGACAGTCAACATGTCTGGTTATGGCACCTGACTGAGAAACAAATTTTTACCAAATTTGGTGATGATTGGACAAATAACTCGAAGGTAATTGATCGGACAAAAATGATTTAAGGGAATTTGTATAATTATAGCATGATAACTCTTGAGTAACTCAAAAGATATGGCTGGATAACGAATTTGTGCAAGATATCATTCCCAAACCCATTCTAAACAAATTCCGTAATGATTGGACAAAGGCTTATAAAGTTATTGAACAGACAAGACCAATTTTACGCAATTTCAATAATAAATGGGAAATTACTGGAGTAATTCATGTGATACAGCTAGTTATCAAACTTCTTATAGTAATTATACCCATAAACATTCTGATTAAAGATGATCATGATTCGACAGAAGCTAAATACTAAAGTTATTGACAGGACCAATTTTAGAAAAGAGCGATCACTCTTAAGTTACTCAAGCATTAAGGCTGGTTATCATACTTGTTCAAGATATTATGCCCCTACACATTCTGATTGAATTTGGTGCTGATTAGACAACAGCTTTGGTATTTATTGATCAGACAAAACCAATATTAATTAGGTTCTTTCAATAGTTAAAATGTGTTGATCATTTGACAGAGGCTCCTTAAGTTATTGATCGGGCAACATACTGGACACCACCCGCCCAACCGCCCACTCGTATGCCGCAGGTAAAACTTTAATATGTCCTCTTCTATAAACAGGCAAATTAAAAGTTTGAACTGAATATCCCTTAACTTTGTTCATATTGAAATGAGTATAATTATACTTCATAAATATCAAGACTGCTATATTCCAAAGAGACTGATCATTAAAATGTAAACATAATTTCTGTTTGCATTTCTAGCTACAATAATGAGCGATCAGGGATACTTTTTATTATTTTGACATTTCTTATGTATACCTGTAACGCTACAACTCTCTACCATTTAACAATGGGTGAAATGATATACTGTAATAATATGCATTGATGTTGAATAATAATGACAAAGTTGTTCAATTTTTATCCGACAGTGATCTGAACTGGATTTAATTTGTCATTAGAGTTGTTATTTTCACATTAATATATTATGGGTCACGGATACCGTTATACATGTACACAACCAGTCAGATTTGTCCCAGATTTATTGATATTGGTGTACTTGATAAACAATCGACACTTGTAAGTGTTTTATGATATCATAACATGTTGTTTGGGCATACTGACATAACTTAATATGTGTTAAATAGTAGGCAATAATATTTTCGTAGAAATATGAATTTATAACGGAGATAATTTCAAAATTGTGGCCGCGAGGTTTCTCTGCGCAAGGACCACTTGCTACTTTTTGCTGGGATGGTGGACGTCACAAGCCTGCCATATTAAAAAAATTGTCAAAAGACTCGTTGACGGCCATTTAGGTGGACTATTTGCATTTCCTGTAGGAACTTCATGTACATGTAGGTACCCAAAAGGAAGTGATAGCAGAAGTGTTTTATAAACAAAATGGGTAAAATAGGGCTCCTTTTAAACTAGCCAGGAAAGGTAGGGCCCAGTAGAAAGGTAGAAAACCTGCTTGTACTGGCAGGAAATAACAAAAGCCTGAAAATGTCACATATTAAAGATATATGGCTTTGGCGCGCGTGCCAATTCACCTTGTTTACCCCTTTTTTCGACACTTAATTTATATTATAATGAGACATATGTCATAAAAAGCTTCAATTCTACAGGGTTCTGCATCTTGAAAGATGCGACAAGAAAAAATTAAAAATCAGCAAGGAACAGTCTGAATGTCACAAAGAATTGAGCAACACATAACATTGCCAAAACAACCTTGACTCAAGGCTTGAGACTTGAGTAATCGGCGATACCCATACATCGGCACATTCAGAGAAGAATAACAACAGACAACAGCTGCTGACCATCCTGAAAAACCTAAGATTCCTGGCCTGCCAAGAACTGTATTTACAGGGTCACGATCATAGCTAGAGGAACTTCATTGTGTCAAATTTTATCTTCACAATTTATGAGGAAATAAAAAGGAATAAAATAAAATAAGAGGCAAATGTCAGATAGGTCCGTGAAAGGAACAGAACACAAAGTAAAAAAATGACAGAATCTATGCTAACTCAGGAATGTCAGGTGCTTAAATGATACATACAAAGGAATCATATATACATATTTGAAGCTAATTGTTGTCGTAGGTCTATCTGATGGGGAATAAATATGGTGTGGCACCGTTTTAAAAATTGATTTAGATAAAACGTCCAGTTTAGTGTCGGTTCTAAAATAATCTGGAATGGTACCCTCATTCTCTTTCCTCCATTTTGTTCAAGACATTGTATCAGTCTCAAATATCCAGTGAAGTTGACAAGACTGCCGAACCTTGGAGCGGTTGTTCACTGAAAGAAATGTTAGGAGAAACAAATTATATTTATTAAACCTTAAAGATGCACTCCGAGTACTCACACATAAGATTTATCACACTTTAAAAAAAAAATCTATTGTTTTATTATACCAAAACGGATGAATAAATGTCAAAAACGATGGCTCTCATGAAGGATACATATTTTAATTTGGTAGAAATGTGCATATAACATACTATTTCTACAATTTGAGATCAAAGTAGATCACAGTAAATCTTCTAGCATTCACCAATCATTTAATATTTTTGCGGTTTCATCTATTAAATACACGGTTACAATCTTGCTATTAGTAATTAATATTTTCCATAAATACATTATTAATTAAGTAGTAAAAGTTTTATCAGTCAAAATATATGTTTGTTATACATGTACATGCATTGATATTGAATACGAGTGTCACTTTAAATTGCATGAAAAAGCAAGTATTTTTGCGACATAATTGTGCTTTGGATTGATGCAGCAGATAGGCTTGTAAAACCTTTTCAATGAATTTTTCATGAAAAATCGCATTAATTATCTAGGACTAAAAGTTTTAAGTCTCTGTTTTTTTGGAAATGTATAAAAACATTTTACAAACACACGCACACACATACAGCCCCCCACACTTATTTTTCAGTTCCCATTTTTATTAAGGTTTTAAGCAAGACATTTGCAAAGCAACCATTTGATGCCAGGACAAATCATCGGCTTGAATATTTGTTTTGCACGAATGTCTCTATCATACCCTAGCTTTGAGCACACGAAGTGTTATACGTATCAAACTATACATGCAATATATTTCCTTCCATCCGCCTTGTCTCTCAATTTTAACTTTATTTTATTCATGAAAACTATTATCTGGTTTATTCTTAGCCGAGTTTAAATAGTTACATTAACCAAGTAAACTAAGTAGTATTTTACATTGTAAAGAACATTTCGCGGAACTCATAAATAGACACTGTGGTTTAAAATGGGAAATACATTTAAGTTCATGCTTAAGATTGACGTTGGTGATAAAATTAGTGTATCGGAGATATCTTTTCAACGCCCCTGTTCATTTCTGTATACTCTGATAAGGGCATTATAGCATTGGAAAACCTATTGCGAAGACTGTGTAGTCTGCTGAAACTGGTGTTTATTTGAATTTATCTAAAAAACTGAACGGAGTCCCATAAGCTGACACAAGTTTGACCTCACTATGGATAGGAAACACAAACACTTGTGAATGACTTTTACATCGTGCAAATATTTAACACTTATTTTACATATTCACATATTCAAAATTGTATATCACACACGTTATTGCATGGATATATAGTGGTGGCATATAAGGTAGGTACAATGAACTTTGTTTGTCAATCTTTTATACATGATAACATGTATTGTTAACAGAAATTAAGTAAAGGATCATCATCATCATCATCATCATCATCATCCGATCATCATCATCATCATCAGATCATCATCATCAGCAGCAGCAGCAGCAGCATTACCACCGCCACCACAACCACCTCTATCTTCATCATCATCATCATGGTCTCTGCTATCCATCAACTGCCCCACGGAAGGGATAACGTCTCTTTATGTAACGTGGTAAATGGGATTAACCTGAAATCTGTGGCAACGATTTGCTCTGTCCCCAAACAAGTTTATGTCAATACTTTCAATTGGACTGAGAGTTACCCTCTGTAACATGGCACGCCTTATTACACGTTTTTCGGGATACTTCCTGATAAGTATTTCTATTAATCTCTTTCATCTAAGCTCGTTAAAGAAATAATCCCCAATGATGGTCTTACACTCGGAAATAATTTGGCATTTGTGTGTGGTGTTTGGTGTATTTCTCCAGGCCATTGGTTATATTGAGATTTGCCTCAAAAGGTAGTTTAACACCATCAGCACATTCAGTGTTTACCTCCCTCGTTCTGTCCTTGACACTATACAGGCTTCATTTAAATTGCCAGTTAGTTTTGCTCCTTTCCCCATTTGCTTTAGGACTGCGATACGTATAATAAGCAAGCATGACTTTTTTAGAGCTTCATATGGTATTTTGGTATGGTTCTTTAGGTTTGTCTTGATTAAGTGCCCAGTTATAATTTCTAGACCTACTTCCAAACATATTGGTTTTGGTTCATATCAACCTCTCCGATGCCATGTGTTGTGTTTAGGGTCTCAGTTATATTATGAAACTCAACTACTGAATAAAATATTTCACGTTCAGAACATACACAATACATTTGACTTAAACGTGTAATAGGAATCATACAGTATTCATTATCATACATGGTAAAATAAGTATGTCCATCATCAGAATTAATCATCGTATGTTCATCTTTAAAATCAATGGCGGCATGCACTATACTTTTGCTCTTATCTCCATAAACACGAAGCGTTTACACTGGCGCGCTTGACGCCTTACAGAAATAAGCAAATTCCACATTCAATTACCTCAGTATTTTAGCTCCTATTCTCCCCTGGGCTTTTGTTTTATTCTTGTGAAGCGCTTAGCTACTCACACCTCGCAGTTCCCTAGCTTGGCACAAGCGATATATCTTGACAATCAAACGACACTGTTTTTCACATTATGTGACCTGTTTACTAAAATAACAATTAGACGTTGTTATGTCTAGACATCAATCCTAGAGTATTGTATTTCGATCGCTGAAATTCAACAACAATGCTAGGTTTGACGGGTATTTTCGTATAACCCACTCAGGTAGTTTTGATATATGCCTTAAAATGGTATTGTGATGTAATAGTATATTAAAGAGTGCTTTGAGAAAATGCTATTTTTTCATTCTTCGGAATAAATATAACGCTAGACATAACATTCCATTAGTTGCACCCCATTAAATTCAGTACGTTCAAAACTTTCTCTATAATTGCATGCAGAAAACAAACAAAAAACATTTTCAGTAAAGCATCATTGAATTTAGAAAAATAATTCAAAAGAACTTGGTCGGTATTCGCATATCATTTTATTATATAATAAGTTAATGTTAGGCCTGGAATCACGAATGAATATAAAAGTCAAGACTTTAAGAAGTTTTCATGAAGCCGTCTTGTTTGTCAGTCTTAAACTTTCATAGATTCATGATTCATTGACAATATTAACTGATTCTTCGTCGATTCTAAATATGAACATTTGCCCAGTAAAATAAGTCGACAAATCGCAGAACATTTCGCGGAAATTACAAAAATATGTTTTTAGTTAAAAGGCTGCTTTGGATTGATACTGATGATAAAATTAAGTGAATCTGACAGAGGTATTTAATTCATCATTTTACATTATGTTAAGGACATTAACGTATTGGAAAACTTTATTCTAATTCCGTGCGGTCTACTGACAGTGATGTTTCTTTGAATGCATCTAAAAAAACAACAGCAGTTCCATCGGCTGATATCGTGTTTTAAATCACCTGGGATCAATTACAATTCTACTCACAGAACAATCTGAGAAGGAGTTATTAACTAATTTTGGATGGACTTTCAATTGTGCATATTATTTTCAATCATTTTTAGTTAAGTCAGAATAGTGGTTGTTTATGTATAAAGGAACTAATATAAAAAAGCACACTAATAAAAGACCGAAATCACCACAGTAATACAACAGTTAACAAAAATAACTATTAATACGACGGCATTAACGCACATTTGTAAAACTTCAAAATATGATCTTACCTTATTAAAACCACAGTTACTTGGTATTTGGACCGCATTTTTTGGCCAGTCGAGCGATTGGTCCCTAGGGTGAGAATCATAAAAACATGTGTTTTAGTACTCTATGATACACATAATAAACAAACAGATCTAATCAACTTTTGGTCGTTTATTTTTACATATTAAATATTTTACAATTTCGTACAATCTTTATCATTCACAAGTTATGAAGGTTAGCAGATTTCGAGTTCAGAAGGAAGTTATCTCCAAGGTGCAATCGCTCAACAAGCATCAACTATTAGCGTTTTCGCAATTTACTTTGACAACTCTTCCAAGAACACCATTTTTTTACCGACTCACAAATCTTCGCCAGTAATTTTGGCCACGCACACCGGCAGGACCCGGCTTATATGTCTCAACTCGAAATCTGCTAACCTTCATAACTTGTGAATGATAAAGATTGTATGAAATTGTAAAATATTAATTTGCAAAAATAAACGACCAAAAGTTGATTAGATCTGTTTGTTTATCATGTGTATCATAGAGTACTAAAATACATTTTTTTTATGATTCTCACCCTAGGGACCAATCGCTCGACTGGTCAAAAAATGCAGTCCAAATACCAAGTAACTGTGATATAACAGTGCTGTGTAAAAATTAGTCTACTGTGTGCTTGTTTAGAATGCAATAGTTTGAAATGCGCATGCAATGTTGATATTTTATGTTCTATTAATGATGAACATCGTGTAATATTTGTCTTATGGTTGATAAAGGTACTTGTACCAGTATTTGCTCGTACATATGGCAGATTTCACAAAAAAGGCAATTATTTGGCCCATTTGCTTTCATTTATTGTTATTGCATGTCAACGTCATATATACAGCAATTGCCTTTCCCAACCCAATAAGAACACCTTATAGAAGTGATTTGTATTAAAATAATGAAAATATTGTGTTAAATAAGGTAAAAAAATGTAAAAATATGCCGATATTTAGGACAAAAAAGACAGAAAATCTTCCCGGTACAAATATACCACTTTTTTGAGGATGCTTTTCAGTAACATCTGGTAAGTATTTTTTTCTTGTCTGTTGAATTATGTTTGAAAGAAATGTTAATTAAAACAATAATATATCTAAAATGATTGCATTTCGTTTTTAATATACTTAAATCTTCGGTAATTGCGCATGGTGATAACGTTACGGTAATCTGTCCTCCAATTTTTGTGTAACATTAGCAGACATGATCCACTGCTAACTGTTTTAAGCCTAAATACACCTTTATCAAATCACTGAAAACAATATATGTAATTTCGCAATGCGAACTTATCTCAAAATTGTTCAACTGGTATTGTATCCCTTGTCTATAGATTATATTAAGGATAAAACACGTGAGAAAACCCCTGTGAAAAAGTAGTCCGAATCTCGAAAATAAATCCTGTTTGGAGGAACAAGTCAAGGGTCAAAATAAACCAGAGACACAAACGTATAAACACCACATACACAAATACAACCTTTAATGATGCCACTTTTATAAAAGTAATAGTGTAGTTATCTAGGACAACCGTATCATTTTTCCTGCAAAGCGGGATAATGGATATATACTGTAGATTTTAAAGGTAGATATATTTATGAGTGTATACTTTTTGTAATTAAACTTGTCATCTTCTCATTTTTATCTCAACTCTATGCCTAAGACAGAAAAACTAGCGTTCAAAATTACATTTTGTTCAATGGGATGACAGTTTTTGCTATTTTTTTTCAATAAGCCTTAATCAACTTCCAATGATTACATTAATCTTGCATTTTAAATCGTACTGCGCATGCGCATGCGCAACATGACACGCGTAGATGAGTGGCTTGGCAAGCCCGACAAGCGCGGTCATTATCTAAATATTTATCTATCGACGCATATACTACATTTATTCGAGTGCAAATTAAATCTCATTTATGATTATGTAATTTTACGGAGTTCATTTTATTACTACATCGACTTAGTTAACGCAAATTGTTTCGAATCCTTATTTCTATTTTTATTCAATGAAAATAGGATTCATACGGATTCATGGCAAAACAGCATTGGAAAACCTATTGCCAATTCTGTGCGGTCTTTGACACTGGTGTTTATTTGAATTTATATGAAAAGCAGCATATCCATGATCTGACTCGAGTAATAACTCACGTAATAGGAGACGAACGTTTTTGAAAGACTTATACATCGTGCATACAATAATTTTATTCACATATTCAAAATTATATTTCACACAAGTCAACAAACGTATGCACTTCATCTAAAGAGGCGATTATAGTGGCGGTTCCCATTTAACTGCTGTCAACTATGATGGAAATATATAAAGTCATAATGATTAATTGGTCTGCTACCCATCAACTGGATCACAGCAGGGATAACACATGTATGTAACCAGGTAGATAGAGTTGGTCTGTGGCACTATGTACTGTGTCCTCAAACACATTTATTCAAATACTTTCAATTGGACTGAAGGGTACCCAATTATATGCCTAATTATACTTTCTAAACCTTCTTCCAAACCTGGGTTTGGTGCATAGTAACCTCTTCCGATTGCATGTGTTGTGCCAAATGCCTCAATAAGATTATGATACTGTTGTTTCAATTATTTCGTGTTAAAAAGGTACACAATACATGTATTTAAAAGTGTGTTAAAATATTCTATTCATCATCATACATACGCACATAAGTATTCTTTAGAATTAAACATCATGTACATCTTTAAATGAATGGCGGTATGAACTATATTTTTGCTCTTATTTTCGCAAAGACTAAGCGTTTATACTTGCGCGCTTGACGCTTACAGAAACAATAAAATTCTTCCACATTTCATTACCTCCGTATTTTAGCGCCTATTCTCCTGGGCTTTTGTTTTATCCTTGTGAAACGCTTAGCTAGCTACTCACAACGCGCAGTTCCTGGGCTTCCCGAGCTTGGTAACAGGGACAAGCGGCAATTCTTAAGAATCACACGAAACTGTTTTTAACATTATGTGATCTGTTTCTTGAAATAACAATCAGACGTTGATATGTCTAGACATCAATCGTAGCGTATTGTATTTCGATTGATAAAATTCAATAGCATGGCTAAGATAGAAAGGTACTTTCATTTACGCAGTCAGGTATTTTTTTATGTATGCCCTGAATACATATTAAACACAAACCAGCTACTTATATGCTGTCGAAAAAGGTTAAATGGACATAACGAATTGCATCTCTTAGTACATCGAGTGCGAAATAAAGCTGGTTCTTTTATGATATCTTTTGATTAACTAAAACATGTTTTGTAATCGAATATCATTGCATAAAATTCCTGACATTTCTCTATTTCGACGAGTACATTAATATCTAACTATATCAAATCGCTAGTAGTTATAAGTTATAACTGGTATCGCGATGGAATTGTAAATGAGAGTCCTTTAAAATTAAGCTGTTCATTTTCATTCTTTGGAAAAATGTATATCTGTACATCATGTTCTTTAGTTGCATACCTTGAAATTCATGACGTTCAAAATTTTCTCTGTATGATCTCAGTCGGTCAAGTAGTGTTGGAAATCAGTCATAAATGCTTTTGTCTGTTAGTCGGAGAAAAATTCTGACTCACTAATGATTAATCGTTGTTTTGGTCATTAAAGGATAATGTTATTTAAAAGTGTATGTATACACTAGGAAATGATTAATAAACACTTGTTTTACTCTTTAAAGCTTTGCAATAAGTGGTGAAAAAAGTTTTCCAAGTAAAAGCTAACACTCTGTTACAAACACACTGATGACCTAAAAACTCATTTGAAAATGTCTTACTTATGTCTTTTATTTCTACTCGAAAATTCAGTTGACTTTAGGCTAAAATTGTAGTGAATCGTTACACAATCACGTGTTTCTTCTGACTAGTAGATCGTTGTAAATATTCATTTTTTTTTTAAATTTCTAAAGAAAAGTCTGAAACGTTGAAACACAAACTGAACAAAGCATTTTTCATACATGCATGGGTGTGCTAATCTATTTGCGGAATCTCCTAGTGTAGTCCTAGGAATTATTATGTAGTTCTGAAGTGTATTCTGCAAGAGTGACATTGGTGTAGTTTTTGGTTGCCATAAGGTAGTCCTCGCGGTGTCTTTGTTTAGTTCTTTATTGTCTTTGGTGGCCCTATAGTGTCCTTGAAAGTGCTATGGTGTCCTTGTGTAGTCATGGGTGTTCTTTGGTAGTTCTAGAGTATGCTTGAATAGCCCGCGTGTTTCCATGTATGGTTTTAAGGTGTTCTTTGATAGTCCATATGAAGTCACTGGATAAAACGTAGCCAAGGGATAGTCTAGGATGTCTTGGGGTAGTCCTGTTGAATCCTTGGGTACTATCGGGTGTCCTAAGATGTGAATCTTTGCAACAAGTGTCAACAATTACATGGAGCCAAACAATTTTACCATTCAAGTGACAGGATCAATTGGCTGAAATATTTATTCATTTCATGCATTTCGATGGAATATGAGGTTTTGTCAGTGAAATAACAGCTGTGAAAATATCTGACCACTGCAAACTAAGGAATTAAAATATAAAATTAAGAACTACCTTTCAAATCAATTGTATTTTGAAAAAAGCAACATTTAGTGCAAAAATGGAAATCCTGTTTTTCAAAGATGTAGCTGATCTAATTTGACATAAAAATAAATGGTCTGACCATTGTTCATCAATGGAGAGATGCAACTGTTTCCTATCAATATAACAAGATTTCAACCTTCGATTGAAATTTACTCAGGTGTACTTGAAACGGAAGTTGATTTTTATTTATCAAAGTTCTTGAACCTTTGATAATAAGTAATACACATAGACTATGTTTAAAATGCTTTTAACATAAACAGGTTTTAGAAATTGATAGAATAAAAGCTGCAAACAAATTTAAGATGAATTATTACATCAGTTATGGGATTCATTTATCTCATACTAGAACATTTTAGACAAATATATGGGGTTATTTTAAAATTTAACAACTACATTGAACAAGTAGAATATAAATAGTTCTTTAAGATATATGTTTAGGTATGCTCTTAGAAAAATAAAAACAATCAAGGAACTTAGTTATATTTTGGAATAACACGAAAACGGAAATGCATATAATTTCCATGAATTGAAACTTAGGAAGGTTTCTCCAGTAAACATCCTTTGAAACTGAAAACAGCTTCAAAAGAACTTAGCCGGTAAAATCAAGACTTTTCATTTTCATGCAGCCGACTTGTTTCTCAGTCTTAAACTTTCATAGATTCATGATTCACAGAAAATATTAAGTTATTCTTCGTCGAGTTGAAATATGGACATTTGCCCAGTAAAATACGTCGTCAAAAAGCATGAAATTTCGCAGAGAAACACTGTTTAAAATTGGAATTGATAATAAAATTAAGTGTTACATCAGAGGTATTTTATTCAACAGTTTACATTATGTCAAAGAAATTAACGTATTGGAAAACCTAATTCCGTACTGTCTACTGACAGTGGTGTTTCTTTGATTTCATCTAAAAACAACAATTCCATCAGCTGATATCATGCTTTAAATCACCTGGGACCAATTACAATTCTACTCCCAGAACAACATAAGAAGGAGTTACAAAAACATTTTGAATGAACCTTCAATTGTGCATATTGTTTTCAATATTTTTTATAGACAATTTATTGCGAATATATATGAAATTGTATACAAAAATCGTCATTGCATGGATAGCGGTGGAAATGTAGGTATTTTTACATTAAATGACAATGTCATTTGTTTATCTTCTAACAAATATCACAAGCTATGTTCAAGTTATGTTCCCTTAATAGATTATTTGTTTTAATGTATAAAATATGGCGTTAAATTTACTGAAAGGAAATGATGAATTCAGTTTTGGACAAATTGGTATTTGGCCCTTTTTTGAAAACAAAATTATTTAAAAGCGTGCAGAATATTAATCCTGAACTCTTTAAAATTACCTAATTTTTTTTTTAATAATTATAAAAATGAAAACGATTCAGCACTGATACCGAAGAGCACCACTAGCAGATCTGTATGCTAGTACGATGTTTCTGTTCTCGTTTAACTGAGTACCCGTCAGTTTTAGTGTGCAAACGTCGGCATGTACATATATAATAATGCATACCTTAAACGTTCCACAAAAAATTGAAGCGTCCATAGTGAGAATACAGCTCGAACGAGGCTCTCTATATTTTGTAGAACATATAAACAAAAATCATGTCACGTAGATGCAATAATTTGTGGACCAATATTAATCGAATTGAGTTCAATTTTCTGTGTCTCTAAAAGCTTCCGGCCAATGACATAATAACTATGTTCTAGCAATTTTTAACACCAATTAATTATGTAGTCCTATTTAGCGCTGTCAAATGCTTAACAGATTAATGTGCACTTAAACATTTCATAAATGTTCCACTCACACCAAACTCGCCCTCTTTCTTTAATTACATTTACTTTAGTAATAAAATCGAATTTTTATCATCCGTTTCGTACGACAAAATATTGCGTCGTTTACGCCAGAAGGAACCAACAATATAATGAAAACTACAGGGATAAGCTCACAGGGGTTTCTCTCTCCTTTATTCTAATATGAATTAGGGATAAGGAAAACAAGACAAATTGTTAAATTTTCAAAAGATTGAAATTAAGGATGTATATTAGTATTAATAACTTTATCAGATTATATGCGAGCTTTTCTTTATGCTTCATTGTTTTCAAGTTGATACTCATTCTTACGTTTGTGTTGTTTGTTTTAGAGTATGTCGTAATCATACTCTTGTTTTTCTAGTTCATTCTCGTTTGGCCCCGTGCTTTGTGCCTCTACACAGGTTCTTTTGGACAGTTTTGGACTACTGGGCTTGTCCCTGAACATTCATTGTAATAAGTGTAACAACATATTTGTACTTCACATCTATTTTTCAAGTAACACATGCAAAACTTTTTGCTACACTCAAATGAAAGAATTTGCATGTCTGAGAGCTTTATATAGTTTGAAAGTATATTCGACATATATATGCAGCAACCACTTGGTCAGTTCATCCATCAATCGAAGGAACATATATGGTCGAGCGTTCTGCTCTCAAGACACCATGTGACATCCAGGAAACTGTTCACAACTTAATTTATTTCAGAATCATAAAATGTGCATGCGCATACGTATGTCACAGTAATCCGATGGAAACTCGCGCTTAAAAGGCACACCTAAATTTAAAAGCCCAACATGAACACCCCCTGAGCGAGACACACAACACCCTCTGCAATATAGCACGTCTTATTACAAGTGTGGCGGGATTATTCCTTTTAGACTATCTACATAATCTCTACCATCTGAGGCAAGGTGTCATGATGTATGTATCTTTTCACTTTAAAAGAATTGTCCCCGACGTTGTGTTAGACACACTCGGGGAGAAGTTCGCAGTTGTATTTGGTATTTCCTCCAGACCATTGGCGATATTGAGGGTTGTCTCGAAAGGTAGTTTAACATCAGCTTATTTAGCGTTAACATCTACTATCTAGTAGCTCTATCTATATACCACATAAATTCCAATCAACTGATGAAACCATTATTGGACAATTGCATTGTCTATCCTAGTGTCATACTTATAATATGCAGGTATGCCTTTTTAGAGCTAATTGGCCTTCAAGCCATGTTCTTCGTCGTGCGTTATTGGCTCATATAATCCAAACCTATTTCCAAACCCATTGGTTTATGTGTATACAAATATATTTCCCTATGTGCGGTGTCTAGTGTTTTAATTATATCATATGACTACTGTTTCAAATATTTCATTTCCAAAACAAGCATTAGACGTGACAATTACGTTGCATATAATTGTGACAAAAGAAGCATAAACTTATTATGTTACTTTTACAAATAAATATGCCTCTCTTTAGAATAAAACATCATGTTCATAACTTAAATCAAAGGCGGCATATGCTATACCTTTGTTTTTTAATCTCAAAGAAGAAGCGATTCTACTTTAATGGGCTTTCCCTCTGACATGTGTGGCATGCAGACAGAGATTACGGAATGACGCCTCACAGAAGTAAGCAAATTCCTCATTCCATTATTTCAGTATTTTAAACTTAATTCTCCTGGGCTTTCAAACTTTGTCAGCTATTTATGCGGTGTTTTATTCCTTTCTTGGCGTAGTTGTATAGCGGTTCACGGTTTTATTGTGGCTGGTCACACCTCGCACTGGTCTAGCTGGATTACAGTGAAACGTGATAAATCGTGAGAATGAAAGGACAATTTTCTACAAGATCACTACGTAATCTGATTCTTGTAATAACTATGAGACGTTGATATGTCTAGACATCAATCGCAGAGTATCGTATTTCGATAACTGAAAAGCAACACCGTGATCATGGGATTTTATTTATATAGGTAGTTGTGTTGTATCTCTTCATTTTATAATATGCATACTGCAATTACTAATGTGCTGTTGAAAAAGGTTAATATGACTGAACGAATTCCATATCTTATTTAATCGAGTGACAAACTATTTAAAAACATCTACTGTAATCAAAATTCGTTCCAAAAACATCGTGACATTTTCTTGTTTTAGGAGTACAAAACTATCTAACTATCGCTAGAAGTTGTAACTGTAATCGCGATAGAAATCTGAATTAGAGTCATTTATAAATCTTCTTATTTTCATTATTCGTAAATACAATTAATACAAGCTATACATCATATAATCATATCCCTTCAAAATCAGTACAATAAAAACTTGCGTTTACCAAGTGCCACTTAACCGGGTTTATGTTTAAACGTTTTGCTACCGATATTGTTTCTGTAGCTTTTTGCATGAATATTGCTATGTAAGCGCGTACAAATATTCAATACACTTTATCAAAAATACCACAGAAATTGATCTCAGTCGGACGTCTTCTCTTTCTGATGGTTTTTCCATGGCTACAGTGTAACATGCCTTCGATAGCTGTTTTCCAGTTTTACACTGGCCTAGAGTCACGTTAAAGGGCGTTGAATAATGAAATGACAAATTACTTTATTAGTTTGACCATAACGTACAATGTATTGTGTTCCAACTGTTTATACAAACAAATATAATTAAGATTGGATGGTACTGACTGGTACGATAATCAATTTAAGGGCCGGCCACAGTCCAAATGTGGGTGGAGAAGGTAAACAACTAAAACGTTTAAAAAGTTCATGTTTTATTTGGTTTTGAGGAACGATTTTTTGGGGAGTGAAACATATATTCTTGGTGACTTGTTTTGGGGTAGTAAGGAGTTGAACAAATTTTACAAAACAAGGTTTTATCAAATTTCGGATTAAAAAGCAATCACATTATTTCGGAAAAATCCGTTGACATTATTACTTTGTTTTTAATTTTAAAATGCCCCCGACTACCTCAACAACCTCTTGAGAGTTCTTGATGATATCAGAAAAATAATGAAAATTAGTTGATAAAATTTATATCCGGGTTACAAAAATGCTTATATCTTATATTTTAATAGTTGCAAATCAACACAAAGCCCCCAAAAATTGTTGATTGGGCAGTTTCGATAACTTTGAGTAATAAACATATTTTTTGTATAAAGGCATTTCCGGGAAAACGTAAATGCTTTTTGATTGGAAATCTGATAAAATTCTCTCTCGTAGAAAATGCTCACCTCCTAATTACAGGTTTTCTTGTTGCAACGGATATATAATTCATACTTGTTAAATATTGAACCTCAAAACTAAATAGAAATTGTTTTTTTTAAACGTTTTAAAGTTTGGTCCTTCAATCGACTTTTGCATCGCTGCCGGCCCTTAATTTGAGAACAATACACCTTATTTTCTCCAATTATATTTATCTGAAGAAACCAAGGATTTATCTAACCTACTAAACTGTTGACAAATTTAATAAACTCTTGAGAAAAGTGGCCTAAAAAGGGGTTACACCACACTGTAAATAACAATGTCTTGAAAGAGCATATTGCCACACGAATAAAACACCAAATTAGGCTTACGATTTCAAGTATTAACCCATCACTTCACTTACATATGATACCTGTGATTGTCTTCCAAACGTGTCTATGGTGTTTAATGCTGTGAATGATGTAACGGATTAGTTTTGCTTAATAATTTTTTACAATTTATGAACTATTTTAAATTCAGTTCTTCATCGTTTATTGACCTAGATTCCTTAAAGAAAGCTATGTTCTTTTCCTATCATAGTTGTAAAATGTATTGTTCAGGATTTGTTTAGCATGTGCTAGATCTTATATTTAATGCATTTATATTATTAGGACAACAAGATTCTGAAGAATTTGAGAGAAAGATCTTGAGGATGCTTGTAGTTATTCGGGGAACTTTCTTAGTTGATACATAAGGGCATACTTTTCTGTTCTTCAGAAAAATAATGTTTCTGTAAAAGTTTATTATTGCTAGAACATTTCTAAAATCTTGGATTTATTGAAATTATTTCGTGAGAATCACATTTCAACCTTTTATGGGAATTGTTCTGACAGCGTTGTTTGATTTAAATGGCATCCTATGAAGTGCGTGGAATGTTGCATGTGTATTTAATTCTGTGGACATTAAAACTACCAGGACCAGTGAATATATTTTATGAGCTTATGGACTCGGGACAGACTTCTTGATTCTAGTTATTTAAATTTTAACATAACTTATCTGCATTTTCTTTTGTAAGGCTGCAAGTATTGCTTGATGAATTTGTATAAAAAAGCAAGATGGCGCATCCCTATTAAGCCAAATGACACAATTATAATAATAATGCAAGGATACCATTATCCAGCTTTAAATTTATAAAGCTATTTGCTTGATTTTTAAATAAGATTTACAGTTCGTTTCAAATTGTCTTAGCACGAATGCATGTTAACACAGGACGCTGAAGTTCGTCGTTATTTCATGATTTTCCATTTCCACTTCTGTATATCGTCTTGCGGATATAAAAAAGCAGGAAGTTTCTATCATAAATAAAAAATATTTACAATAATAGGTGCGTGGTATCCCTGTACCTGTGAGGACGTTTTATGGCTCATTCGAACAGAAAAAAAATACCCAAATGAGATTTTTATGAAAAGTGCAAAATTGTAATTCCGTCCACAATTCATAACTCTCTTTGGTAATTCAATCTTGATTCTCAGAATGTATGGTTGAGATTTGTTTCAGTGCATTCAGTTTGGTAGCATTTTATATAAATTATCCAACATTTAGATAAAACCCCTTTTAAAACCGTCTATTTTTCTTGCAGTTTCTCTTTAACAATTCCTTTTCACAGGATTTTATATATTTTATATAGAACGTCTACGTATCTTTTGAACGGCCTTCGTTCATACATTAAAAATATTTGTAAATTGGTGATAACGATAAATACAGAATTTTGACTATCATATCTAATACATTTGAAACGCTTTACAAAAATTATTGCGACAAACCATCAATAGCCATAAAATGAGAAACAAGCATTGCTTTTCTTCATTTCTTATAAAAAAAATAAATAAAAATAAAATAAAAAAATAAACAATCCCTACGTGCTCCACTCGCTATGTCATTTGTTAATGTTAAATCGTGTATTTTGTTTTTCTCGTGGGCCATGTGTCATAATTATTGAATATGTATTCAAACTATTCTTTTCTTTTATGTTTTACCGTAACACTCATAAAACTATATTTTACTGGTAAAAATAACCTCTTTGTAATCTCCTTCTGTTAATGTAATTGGTCGGAAAAGAGAATATTAATGAGACGCTTTTTATTAATTAACTTTGTGCATATTAAACTGATATGTCAACTGATATGTGGTGGTAGAATACAACATCGCAGGCATCTGCTCTAATGAAACAACTGAAAGATAAGCGTATATTGACCAGATTACCCCCCGTAAACATATAGTGTTTTAGTAAATGCCCTTTAATTAATGAAAGTTGAGCATGTCGGTCATGTTCCATTACTATGTAACGTATGAACAGAAATTCCAGAAATTTACGTGAACTATTTACAACCATAGAAGGATGGCGAACCCATTAGCTCCGTCCAGAATTGGTCATTATCACAATAATTTTTGCCGTTCAAGGAATGAAAACAGATATTTTGTCCGTCTGTAGGCATAACTTTGTTACTAATAAATGTAAATTAATGACACTTACCTAAAGGGTACAACAAGCGTTTTTACTCCACCTGGGTTTACTCGTGTTTTTTGCCATACCCTAGTGTAACACTCCATACTATTTTACCTGGCTTCGTGAGCAAGGTAGGTCAGGCAATAACATGGCGGCCACCGTACTCCACGCAGTGGGAGATCCTCGGCTCTTATTCCATCGAAAACAACCTCAGATGTATATGGACTGTCATCTATGTCAGAATTATTCATATTCATCTATGCTGCGAGTAGATCGCGTAGTTATTTCAATTAAGCAGATAAGTAATAGATACAGTACCACGCCTCCGACTTACTGCGTCTAGCAGTTACAATTAATAAACCAACATATAGCATTCCTTACTTGTACTCAATCAAAACATTCCTTTAGTGTCATTATTCAGGCCTTAATCTTAATTTGCACGCAGCCATCAATAACACTGATTTTTATATCCTTTAAACTGATCTTTTTATCTTTGAGAACGTCATTCAAGCCAAACTCAAGAGTACCCATTCCAAGAGGAGCCATATAAGTCATAAGACTCTAGCATCTTCATGTCGCACCAGCTTTCTTTTTTGGTTGTACACTTTTGGAATCAACATCAAACACAATTTTAACTTCATGATTCTTTTATCAGATATCTCTTTCATTTGCTGTTGTCCCAGCAAAATATTATATGCTAATCTTTAAAGCTGATGTCGAAACTCTTTCATTGTCTTCCAGCATTCTGGATATTTTTCCTTACCGTACAGGCATTGGAGCGGACCACTTCCTTACAAGACTTCCGCTGTTTAAATCACTGTCATACACAACTTCGCCTTTTTTTCCTTGCCCTTTCTTTCTTCCTGTTTGTCCTAATGCGTTTCTGTCTTTACACACGATTCATTAACCACTCTTTCAGTACATCGGGCTCTTTCCTCCTATATACACCAGGGATTCCTTCACCGGTCACAAGGTGAACACGCTTTTTATGCTATTTCAAATACTCCATCTTCTTGAATTAAGCTCAGCAGCTTCTACAATCAATTTGTGAATCTCAGCACACTATGGCATCGTTGACACAGGTTTCCCCACCAGAGACGTTATCTTAATCCAACATTGAGATAGTAGGCTTCCGTGGTGTCGACTTAGTTCTAGCCTTTCGGGAAATGGAAGAAACATAGTCGTTTTGCGGTTGCTGCTTGTCAAAATCATGGCGTGCTCATCCGTAGCCGCCGTTGTTCGAACGCCGTTGATTGTTGAAGTGTTGTTGTCTTTCAACATAACCTCTGTTATTTTGAGATGATTTGATAGTAGTGTTATAACCTGTGTTTTTATAACTTCGCTAATGAGTTCAGTTACAGCTTTCTTCAATTATATAAGGCTCTTTTTTAATTGTTCCGGCTCCGTAGAAGTGGTATCTTCATGTTTGTTTGCCACTGGATGTATGCTTCTGCGATTTCCATTTTTCTTATCAGTTCTATAAAACGCCTCAAGTTCAACCGCATGACGAATTGCATCATTTTAACTTTAACTGGTCGCGCTTGTTTAATCCTGAGTCCCTGCTTACCAACGCATCTGTAAATTGCACTTTAGCTAATGTTTCTTTACTCTCAGCTGAAGCTGATGGGTTTGCCATATTTTCAAACGCCTTACATCTTGACCTAGCGAAGACAGTGATTCTGTAGCTTTTTGACGTTTGTCTCGAAGCTGTGTCCTGTATAGCTCCGTCTGGTTTGGCGGTGACAACCGTTCTTCAAGCGCGGACACAAGCTTCACATAGTTATGCTTGTCAGAGCTTAGATTGCCATAAACTCCTTGCGCCTGTCCCCGTAATGACATGGCTAGATACAAGCCTTGCTGGCTATCTGTCCAAGTATTTATTTCACAACAGGCATCAAAATGTGACTGTAGCGTCTCGTTTGTTTTATTTTTCTTCTTTCTGTCCGTAATATGCTTGTTCCAGGAAACACCGTATTGGGTGCTATCATCATCATCATTCACCGGAATTTCAAGCCGACATCGCTTAATGTGTGGAATGCTATTTGCCAAAAGCGTCGGCGGCACATGAGTATTGCCTTCCTCTTTTGTTATCTTACCATGCCTAATTGACATGTTGGTTATTTTCCGTTGTAACCGTTCTGTTTCTCACTGTAGTCGTAAACTTTCGTTCTGAGGCCGCAACTGTTCAATTTCTTGGTGAAATAATCTCGCATCTTTATTGTCTACCATTGCAGAAGGTGGGCGTATATCGTTCTGACTATCCATTATATCCCACCACTGCCACCATTTTGTAACATGCGAGGCAAAAGACACAACAGATCACTTCAGAGAAAAGCATGCTCACCCAGAATGGGTCGACTGGTCTTATATTCATTAGCCCTGAAATGCCACACGGAGAGCTCGCAATGCCAATTTGCATGTTACCAAGTACAACAATGTACTATGAACGCACTTCCGTCTACAGCGGAACGTTATATTTTTATATTTATCTATTTTACGAACTTCTTCTACCGAAGTACCGGCATACACCCGAGGTTGTTTTCGATGGAAACTGGTTGAGAAGTTCCGATTGAACTTTACGCAATGGTAAATTCCCTATGCATGTCAAGAGAGATTGGGCGGCTACAGGAATTTGTCTCATTGTTTGGTCAAAAAGGATGCTTGAAAGTCACTTGGGACCAAAAACACAACATTAAATGGGGAGCTGCGGATGCCATCTTCGCTTTTAGCTACTTAATACGTGCGGTCCAATTATTTTCAAATGTTCACCCGTTAATCCTAGAGTGGTATTTAAAATCTGATATACTGAACATTAACACGACAACTTTAGGAAGATTTCTCACTAGACGAGGAGAACCTTTTCACCATTGTTTAAATACGTCCTGAAAAAGGGTAACAAAATACCTTGCAGTATAAAATATTTGAGATAAGATAATGGACAGTATGATTGCGTACGTACATGTATTTTTATTTTGTGGCCAGCCATAAGTGTTTCCATTCTTTCGGTTGTATGTAATCTTTTCTCGAGTTACTTTCACTAAAGTATGTACTCGAGATAAAAAACGCGATGGCAAAGACACACGGACAAGTTTTCTCTAATTGAATTAGATAAAACGTCTACTTCGTGTCCGGTTAAAAATAATCAGCTGTCAAAGTTTGATGCGCTTTGGCCTCAAAAATAAAATAGTTTGCTATATGCAAGACGATCATTTTTTTCGACTGGAATTAGATGAAAGCACATATTGTTTGGGATATCAAATTTTGCTCAATTTTGCTTCAACAGTGTTCTCAGGGTCAGACGAAATTAATACGAAATTTGAGCAAATAAAACACATTTAGATTAAACAAAATTTAATATTTTATTTATTTTATAGCATAATAATAATGTCAGTGATTTCTCAGTATCCACATTTCAACCAAGTTTTGAGTAATAAAAGGCTCCGAAAAGATATCGCTAGTACAATATTGACCCTCTGTCAGGCTTTAAAGCAACTTTAATCTGTTAAAAGGGATTGAGATATTTTTATTTCTATATTAAACTAACGTTTTATGCAAGATATTTATTTAGGACCAATTTATTGCGAAGAAAAAATTCATCCGACGGCTTGAAAGATGTTTAGTGTTTTGTTCGAATGTCTCTCCAGAACCAATTGTGCACTCGAGATGTCGGCAATATTTAAAGGTACATTCATACCAACATTTCGTTTCCTTGCACTCATTTTCTTTCTCAGTGTTAAACTTACTTGATGCATAGACAATATCAACTGATGTATTCCCCTTCGAGCCTAAATATGAACATTTGCCCGGTTAAGTAAGTCGACAAAGAAACATTAGCAACGTAATGTCATTGCACAGGAATAAATCGATACTTTAAGCTGAAAAGGGAAAAACATTTAAGCCCATGACTACGATTTTCTTAGACAAAATAATGTGTATCAGAGATCTTGTTCCCTACGCCTCTGTTAAATTGTGTACACTCTTTAAACGACATAAGCGTGTTGGGAAAAAACTATTGATAACTCTTTGCGGTCAGCTTAAAGTGATGTTATTTGATTTAAACAAAACAGCCGTTCCATAAGCTGCTACGAGTTTTAACTCACTAAGAGAATTTAAAAAAATCGCTGGATTTATAATATTTCTATTAAACGCCGTTGCATAGATAATGGTGGTAAGTTTGGATTTTTCTCGTATTTGTACATTAAATGCCAATATCCCTTAATTTTCCTGTTAATCCAAAACCACAAACGCTATGTTCAAGTTATTTTACCATTCCAGATTATTTGTTTTAATCTTGAACATATAGCATACATAGTTACAGAAAAAATGAGTCATTCTGCTTTAGACGAACTGATTCATTTACCCTCAATTTCGAAAACAATATTTTTTCATAAATGTAAAGAAAAGAAATGCTGAAGTCTGTAAAATAGTTTAAAATAAATTTAAGTATAAAATTAAAATAGTTTCAGGACTGAAATAGAAGAGTACTACACACGGATGTTCGACTGTTGTTTTTTTTGCTTTGACTAACTAATTTTACACTAAGGGTTTTCTTGTCATGTGGCTGTCGTTGGCATTGTTGTGAAAACGTCGGCATATACACATATCCAAAGTGTATACTTTTTTAAGTTCTACAAGAAAAAGAATAATCCTTCGATATTTTGTAGAAAGTTAAAACAGTTTATTGGAAGCAATTATTTGTGGACCAATGAGCCATGAGCCATGAGCCATTGCATATTATTCAACTTTCTGTGTCCATACACTCATCCGGATCAGTGCTGTTCGAAAGATGTTTTAGCAAAAGTTTCAATAACAAACTGTGTAGTCCTCGATAGTGCGGTTGGTAGACCATTGCACACTATGCCAATATTTCGTGCAGGTTCGACCCTCCCCAAACCTTCATACTTGCATTCATTACATTGACTTAAACATCATAAAGTCAAACTTGATAAATTGATAAATAGAGGATCTCAAATGAGTGTTTATTTAATATCAGATTTATTAAACGAGTTTATTTAAAAGCGATAAAAACGAGGCTCTGTCGAGTTTTATCGTTTTAAATGACGAGTTTAATAAATTTGATACAAAATAAACACGAATTTAAGATTCTATTTATACCATAACTCATTTACTGTCCAAATTCCAGGTAAAAAATTCTTCAATACACTTCTCTTGTCATAGTGCAAAGTATTTACATTGTGTGTTATTAGGATGCTTCATCCGCAGGAAAGAAAACATCCCGACATAAAAAAAATATTTACAATAATAAACATAAATCAGGTCTCAATTATCAACCGATTTTCAAAGGATTTACTTAAAAAGAACAAAAATACATATTTCAATCCACTTAAATCAAGCAAATCAATAAAAAGAGCAATGTCATAACTGCGTGACGTCATTAGTAATCACGCGAGTGTGTATCATTCGGCGGTTGAAGTTTAAAAAGAACATAAGTCAGGGTCACAGTCGTTTTCAATAGTGCGAATTCGCTTTGTAGCTGGTCGATTACAGCATGGATTTTGATGGATGTGCACAAGGTCATTACCTCCGTGAATTGAAGCAACATAAATCTTGTAAAATCCACCATTGCTGGCGAACTGCCTAGAATGAGCATTTTGCAAGGAGGTAGACGGGTATTTTGAATGGAGTACAGGATGCTGGACATTTCATTGTGTTGATTTGGATATATATATGGCTATAGTTGTTTATAGATGCATTTTTTTTGTGTACCGATGTTTGCATAGATAATGTGGTTCGCAGGAACATTGGTATCATTCAATTTCTGGACGAGGTATTTTCTGGCACTGTGATCATTGAGGTGTTTGTTTGGATTCAGCCCAGCCTTCTTCACCATTCGTTTCATCGTGGAATTGAGTTTGTTGACACCGACATGATTTCTCTTTTGAAACATTGTTTCTAATGTTTGTTTACATTTTTTGACTGCGCGTATGAATACATTTTTTTTGTGATGCGATGACCTAATTTGCATAGTTATTACACTAGTTCTATATGAAAATTATTGCAAAAGTTTATATCACTCCTGCGCCGTAAGTTATGTTATAAACAGGTGAAAATGTTTATAATACTTCCCATTAGTCCATACACTGATCTTCTAATGTGAATGATCTCTCTGGACATTACGTAAACCTCTTATGATGCGCCTTTTATTATATAAATTAAAAAGCAGTATCGTATCGTCATTGCTGCCAAATAGGGGATAATGGATAAAAACGGTAACCCGTATGCTTATTTTTAATTATGTAGAATTTGCTTTTAATCTTGTTTTTCCTTCCGGAAATATTAAGAGGTGATTCTTTCATTCATAAATAACATTTGCAGATCATTAACATGTCAATATAATTAAGAAGAAAAGCATCATATACAACTATCTTGAAACATTGCATATTTACGAGATAAATGTAATTCATTTTTTAACAGAGTATTCTTAGTTGCTTTTAAATTTCATACTGAAATTATTGGGGAAAAAACAATGAATTCCTTTTTATATAATGTTTGAATGATCAAAAGGTCGGCGTTTAATAATGCATATAAGTTAACAAATTTCTGCCTTCTTTCAAATAAGAAGTACGTTTTGTAAATACAGTAACCTATTTGAGATTGAATAGTCATGATAATAGTTTACTCTTTGTATTCGATTTTATATCCAATTTTAAGTAGTTCGAGGCTTTTCATCTGTTTATGTATATTGCAATGTTTAAAGGTGTCAATTATCTTCGACCAAAAATCAGAAAGATACGGGGAATTAATAAGAAAGTGGTCATAGTCTTCGACTTGGTTGCAGTGATTACAAAGAGAACTTGCTGAGATATTCCAGCGGATTAGGTTTACATTTGTAGCCATGATGTTATGTAGTAGTTTACACTTGAACTGTTTAACTTTATTTTCTGGAATCATCCAATGTAAAATAAGATACCATTATCGCCAGTTGATTGGTTTGTTGAAAGCTTCTTGTTTGTGATTTTTTGTTTTTGTGTTCGATGTCTTTGGCGTTTACCCAGTGCCATTTAACCGGGTTTATGTTTAAACGTTTTGCTACTGAGCTTGTTTCTGTAGTTTTTCACATAAATATATATGTATAAAGGTTTTTTTTCAAATAGAGCGTTGCAAAACATATGATAAATGTATGTGATGAGATCGTCTAACTGCGTTTGACCGTATTTTAGATTTAAAACACGTTTTAACCTTTGTGTTTACCGGTTGAGTCGATTTAGTTACAATTTTCAAGTCGTTTGGGATAACTTTTATTATTGTGTTTGCCTCTGAAATCCAGTTATATTTATATATATTATTTTAAAGTTTGCATAATTCTTCTCACGTCTATCTCTTCAGCTAATGGAATCATAACGTTTAGAAACATAAATCCTTGGTTAATCCAGTGTTTGAATAGTAGAAATTTATTATTGAATTTTATATACTTATTTCCCAATAAAAATTGAGTTCGAACTGAATAAAATCATTCTTAATAGTGTTTGACCTTGAAATTGATTTAAAATCTAACCACGAGTTGATCAAGTCTCGGTAAAAAACAGAGAGTTTTAAGTTTAGTCCAGATAGGGATTTAAGTGAGTCTAAAATCTTTGTGAAGAAAAGATATTTTGGTCCGGATTGATCAAGAAAATATGATGCGATTATTTTCCAATTTGCCTTTGACTTTGATTTTAAGATATTTACCCATTTTAGTTTCATACTTTTTGAATATAAACATAATAATAAGTCAGGAACATCCAGACCAACTTCGAGTTTATTTCCTATTAAGGTTGGACGCTTCATTTTATCTCTTTGTCATTCCAAATGAAATTAAATATTAAAGAGTTAGCCGTTTTTATCACATGATTGGGATTTAAATTATTTTGGGCTAGATATGTACGTTTGGACAGCATAAATAATTTTATTACTGTAACGGTCCGCTATAGGCGGCGGATGTGCGTTACGCTTCTATGCGCTTGCTAGAAAGCTCAGCTGTCCTGTGAGCTTGGTAAGTTGGAACTTCAACAATATTTCAGAGAAAGCTCTGCTTTCCTGATGGTTAATATTCCGTATAAAACGGAAGTACGTTCATACCGGCTATAAACTTGGTTGTAATATGCAAATTAGCAAAGCCCGGGTTATGTGAGAATAGAGAAGTTAGTGTATATAAAGACCAGTGGACCCCTTCACGATCAAGCATGCTTTTCTCTGAAGGAATCAGTTGGTGTTTGTTCACGTCGCACGTTACATAACAGTGATTTTGCCAAAAAAGGTTATTTTGACGTGAAATTGATATTGGACATTTTATCCATGCCACTGTTTTTTGAAGTACCTATCCATAGACATATTCAGCTTTGAATCTCTATCCTACGCCCAAGAGAGTTTTTAAACAAAATTGTTTGAAAATGTTTGTCAAGTCTTATGGCAGTATTTTTTTAATTTATGTATAATTATATCAATTTTTCTTGTATGACATAAATCTCGTAATTCAACGTCGTTTTACGGTTGCAGTTATTTAATCGCAATGCGCGTCCGCAAAATGTTACGCACTAGATGTTTTGTTTGGCTAGACTGACAGGAGCTGGCATTTATCGATGTGTAAACTACTTTTATTCGAGCGCAAATAAAATTCCATTTTATGCAAGTGTTATTGAACAGAATGCATAAACTAAGATTTAAGCATTTGTCAAGCGGGATTTCAATATCAGACTTTCAGTCAAGGACAACACAAATGACTAATAATCTCCTGCTGATGTTCGACTTATTGATTCATTGGATTACTATACTTCATTTCTGAGCGCATTGCCCAGCCATAAACAACCATTGTGCAACACTACAATCGCAGTAAAGGACTGTTCCCAGTACGCTTCACGGCGTCAGGCTATGGGCGTAATGAAATAACGCGAACGTTACGATATGATTTATAGTTTTTGTTAACGCATATTCAACTTATCGAAAGCTATTGGTTGCTTGTCATCAACTATTTTTGTTACCTTTGTATTTGCTCCATCAAGTTCTAGAGCTAACATAATGTGGGCAATTGCATTGGCTACATATCTTCCGATGTTAATTTATAATAAGCAGGCATGTCTTTTCTAGAACTACATGGTCTTCTAGGTACATGTGTATGTTCCATCGCCTTAGCCCTGCGTAGTTGCCCATGTATAATCTTAACCAAATTCAATTCCATTGGTTTTGGTGATAAATATACAAATTGTAAGTCTATCATCAGAATTAAACTTTTAAATCAGCGGTGATGACTTTTCTGTTGCTTTTGTATTCTCAGAGACGGAATATATATTCTCTAAGACTATGGGGCTCGCTTGTTTTAATGTTTAATTGTTTATAATCAGGTAGCTAAGTCATATTCCCTGTGGAAATGAAATGCCTTTAATGTATTGTATTTCCTGCAATTGACTATCGCAAAGACCTGTTTGTCATATAGACATAGATTAAGGAATGACGCTTTTCAGAAATAAGCAAAATCCACATCCCATTACCTCAGTATTTCAGCCGTAATTCTCTCGCTTTCAAACTGTTCGCTGTTTTATTCCTTCCTCGTCGTTGTTGTGAAGCGCTTCGCTAATTTATTGCCGACCTACTGAGGTTACTCTCACCGCCCAGTGTCCTATATTTTTACAGGGACACGTGATCAATCTTGGGAATGAGATGACACTACGTTTTACGTTATATTCAAACTGTTAGTGGTAACTCTGAGATACGTCTACTGCAATAACTTTCAGAAGCTGATAGGGAAGAGTTTTGTCATTAAATTGTTAACACCATGATCATGGTTAAAACATTTTTTTATTCATACAGGTAGTTTTTTATATATGTATTTACAATGCTACAAGCACTTTTTGTACTTGAAAATCGTTGCATAAAAGTCGTGACAATTTCCAATTATCACTGAAACAACTTTCTCAAATCGCTAGTAGTTGTTTCTGTTATCGCAAAAGTAATCTAAATTACAGTCTTTTAGATCCTTTGAAAAAAAGCATGGAAAAATCTATAGCTCTTTACTAAAATAAATGTATACACCATATTATTTTAATTGCATCGCTTAAAATTTATTACGTTCAAAACGTACTATATATTTGCATGCAAATATTCAATGAAAAAAATAACACACAAAAACCACAAGAAAATGATCTCTGTCGGATGTCTTCTCCATCTGATTATTCTCTCACGGCTGCAGTGTAACATGCCGTCCATAGCTGTTTACCAGCTTGAGTTCCGCAAATAATATTATCGCATGGTATTTCGATGTAATTGGGTGAAAATTCAATTACGGTCCATTAAGTATTTGGAGGAGGCTTCTCTACGCTTTAAATTCCAGCAGAACTCATAAACATAATACTGATTAATTGGTCTAAAGATGTTCAAGGAAGAAACAGACTATACATGTTTACATTGTCGTTCATGGCCATGTATAAATCTATATCTTTTTAAAAAAATCATGTTTGTTTTGACCAAAGCATGTTTTTGCTGATTTTATGCCAATAAAGTGAATCTAAAAGTGAATCTAAAACTATAAAAATACGTTAAATAATGACATAATAAAACACATTGTGATTTTATTGGCAAATGTTAGATAACCATAACGTTGAAATATTGGGTATGCTTAGAGCGACAATATATAATTGACAAAGTGCAGAATGATATATGTGTGTGTGTGTGTGTGTGTGTGTGTGTGTGTGTGTGTGTGTTCACAACTAAGACAGAATGATACTGAGTCATACGATGAGCTGCTGGAAGTAAACTGAAATACTTTGTCCTGACCGTTATAGATACATCGGTATTTAACACAAAATGCAAATATCGGATTTATCAAAGAAAACACGACTAATAAATTAAAAATGTACTATAAGAAGATCGTATAATCAATCTTAGTTGTGTTTGTATATTCTCAGAACCTGCAAAATATGCGGTCTTGTCGTACCCCTTTAGCCGATATGAGTAAATAACCCAACCCCTCATACCTCGTTATGGCGTGAGACCACAGTTATTTTTACTATATGTTTCATATAGACAATAACCTGGCTTTTGACTTTATACACACCCCAATTGAAAAACAAGGACATGGCATCTCTAGAACAATTCAAGACACAAAATATAATCACAAGAAAACACCATGTTGACCATTAACCCGACTGTCAAAATTGAGTTCAAATACATAACCCTTCCGCCAGGGAGTCAATCGGCTACAAGCAACTAATTTTCAGACTTCCACAAGCTATGATTTTTCCAATATTTACATTGAAAACTATCAATTTCTGAAATAGAGTGTCAAATTCAGTCAAGTTCTCTGCAAAAAGAACATTTTTTGCTTCTTTTTCATTCAATTTTAATAAAATATTGATACTTGAACACAAGCACTCTTTTTTTCTGTATTCACATCTGGATCTTGGTCAACGGGGGGCAGATAACTGTGGTCTTGAGCCTATTTAAGCAACATTTTTTCAGAAACAGGCTTCAAAACTCCTATAGTTCAGCTTCAGGCTATATGCAACACATACTGAAAGTTTGGCAATGATATATCAAACAGTAAATGAATGAGACAAGTATTAGCACCTGTGGTATTTTCATAAAAAGCAGAAACAGCCATTTCCCTCAAATGTTAAGCCGCAAATCTTTGAAGAGCCATTATTTCCTTATGCATTGGAATAATTTGACCAAGTAAAGTTTTCCTTGTAGCTTTTAATGGTGTCTATAGAACAGCACCACAAAAATGGCCTGCCTACTCTTTTAAGATTTTTTTCTAAGCAAAATAAGGTTTTTCCACTTCATCGGCTTCGTGTTTTATATAAAAAATGACATAGAGCCAAACTGAAATGCCTCAACTTGTCAAAATTTTGCTTTTCTGGTCCACTTGTATACAAAGGTAACAGAACTGTTCAGTTTAACACAAGAAATTTAGTGATCATGTGTTAATAGACAGTCTAAACAACACTATATGCCAAATTGTTGGCTTCCGGGACAAATGGCGCAACAAAGGAAATGGCAACAAAAACTTAAAGATTCATGACAACTGCTAGTGTTTTCATGTATGAGGTGGCTAGATGATGTAGAAAATGCAGAGATAGCATTATTATGCCCATTTTAAAAAACAAATACTTTAAGAATCTGTTTTGAAGGCTAGATTTGGCATTAAATTCAGAGTACAGCACTTCACCATTGTCTATAAGATGCTTATTTACACCTGATTTGCTATAAATCTCACTCATTGGAATCATTTACACACAAACAAGTACTACAGGGTTGACTAACATCTTCATTCTTCTGAAATATTGGATTCAGAGCTGCATCTCCTGGATTCAGATTGCAGGACTACCGCCTGGGGAAAAGGCCGCAGCTAACTGGAGCTTATTGGCACATCATGATCTGCAAGCAAGACACAAAAGCAATGTTTTACACAAATAAAACTATCTGCCACTACTGTTAAAGTTTGAAAAAGGCCTGTAAACACTCATTTGAGGCATACACAACCTTTAATATAGTCATAAATGTGATAAATATGCAGAAAAGTTCATGAATTCAAAGATTTTCAGGACAAATTTAATAGAATATATAGTCTTTTGGACATTTTGCAATCAGTTTTTAACAACTCAAAGGTAAATCTCATCTTATTGAGTACCCAGATGATTTTTGCAAGCATTCAAACCAGACATGCTTAGAATTTCTTCTTACTTGGAGATGGTATTCCTTTCTTGAAAATCCTTGCCGAGAGCCGGTATGGAAATCCACACGAGACCACAGTTTTACCAGCACTGGTTCTTGTCCTTGAAAATTCCTCTGTGGCTACAGCAACCAGGCTGGCTATTAAAATAAGCAATAAATTAGGGTTTTTAAAACATTTATAATGTATTAAGGTTGTGTTTTTTAATTCATGAAGGGAAAAGGCTCTATTCTTTATGAAAGCTGCTCACTTTTTATTTATTTTGCCTTGAGAAATGTCAAGTTTTTCAATGAATAAACTGAATAAATGAATGAATTAATGAATATATATGAATGATTGATAGAATGAATTAATGAATTAATGAAAGGTGGCATTATTTCTTTAAAACTGGGATCTCATTGTGTTGCTGTGATTGTTAAAGTATATGTTTTCTTGTCCATAAGCTGAAAATCATATGCACACTAAATAAAACATCATTCTGCATCCTATGTGCAGTAAGTTTTGTTTAATTGCTTATAGAATTTGCAATTAATGTAATGTTTGCTTAAAAGAGCAAACAAAATGTGTGAATAGATGCACAATACAGACCAAAGACTGATATAAGTCAGCAGTTTCATTATAAATAATATTATTATCAAAGCCACATCAGAAATGATTGACAACATGAAAGAAATTCATTTAGGAATGGAACAAACAGTCTCAATGGGCTTTTATGACCAAACTGTCTCACTTTGTACTTCAGTTTGGATACAATTTTCTAATATATTATCTTGAAGTACTTACAAATTACAGCATGTTGGCAAACACCAAGTACAGCTCGGCCTCTGGTGGGCAGCTTGGTGTGTGTGGGGGGGGGGGGCTGTCTGGCTGGTTCTTCAACAGACAGTTCCTCCTGGGTCTGCTTCCTATGTTTAAAAATCCCTCCATTTATACTTTGGAATTGAAAGTGAGGCTTTCATTCATTAGTTACCATCATTTGGAACTATTTCCAAACATTAAATTGAAAGTGAAAGTAGTTTTTTTTTAAAATGTCAAAAATATATAAGAAAATTATATATTATTAATTTATATTATGTAATATAAGATTTTCACATTTCATACTCAAACATCAATATTCTATGGCTTAGCACTGTCAACTGGCCAAATTTCAACCAGATAGCTGTATAAATTAAGAATTAATAACAATTTAAAATAGGCCACCCCTCCAAAAGCTTCCTCTATATCAGGCGTGAGACCACAGTTATTTTTACTATATGTTTCATATAGACACTAACCTGGCTTTTGACTTTATACACACCCCGATTGAAAAACAAGGACATGGCATCTCTAGAACAATTCAAGACACAAAATATAATCACCAGAAAACACCATGTTGACCATTGACCCGACTGTCAAAATTGAGTTCAAATACATAACCCTTCCGCGAGTCAATCGGCTACAAACAACTAATTTTCAGACTTCCACAAGCTATGATTTTTCCAATATTTACATTGAAAACTATCAATTTCTGAAATAGAGTGTCAAATTCAGTCAAGTTCTCTGCAAAAAGAACATTTTTTGCTTCTTTTTCATTCAATTTTAATAAAATATTGATACTTGAACACAAGCACTCTTTTTTTCTGTATTCACATCCGGATCAACGGGGGGCAGAAAACTGTGGTCTTGAGCCTTATTACTTCTAGCAGATCTTCCGCCATCTTTCAAACTGATAAAACTGAATAAAATTGTATAATAATATATAATAATATTATATATAAAATTAGTATGTAAACTGCACTTGGTCAAAGCAGTCTATTCTTTCGGTGACCTAAAATTCAAACAGCAGTGCAGTCTGTCAGTTAGTAGGAAGCTACCAAATAAAAGTAGTGAAAATTCAAGGGTGTGGTTTATTGGTCCCATCCCAGGTTCCAACACAGACACTTACTAGAATGTATGATGCAGAACCAAATATTTTGGCTGTTTACAACGCCATGGGACATTAAAGTGACATGTATAACAAACATAACTTTTCATTGATACAGCCTCAGCTACTGACTAAATAATGCATTTATGGAAAATATTAATTCCTATAAACAATATTATAACTGTGTGTTTAATAGCCGAAAACGCAAATATATTAAATTTTTAAACGGTAATTCTGTGAGAGTGCAGCTTTAAATCTTATTTGGGAGTAATAGTGCATCTTTAACAAATATAAATGCAAGAACTCATCATGATTTCACGACAATATATCAGCAAACTAATAACGCTAAATAGCCTCTATGGTTAATTTTCAAAAAAACAATTCAATGAGCTTCATCCAACTTTAAATAAAGATTCTTGTATCTTGTATCCTTTAAAAAAAAGGGGGAAAGATGAGAATCCATCTATTAAATTCATGCCGTTTCAAACATGAATAAATTCGATATAAATGCGAATTACACGCATATGCCACGTTTAGTGCAAAGAGTATTTTAAACTACATATAACAAGCACAACGATCTTACTAATTAGTTATAAGATAAGCAAAACACACGCGCACACGCAAACCCCCGCCCACACACACATGCATTACTATTTTAAACATGTATGAAGTTGTCGAAAATAAGCATTAATGGCGTTTTAGCAGACTGTGTGTCTGTTTTGACAGTATAAATCTCAATATTCAAATGTAAAATGGCTTAAATGATTTATTGATGTAAATGTTCTATCTTTATATTCAGTGCTTTGTTTATTTTATGTGTTTTGTTTATACAAAAAATATAGAGTGGGCGTAACTTCGTCTCCAGAGCGTTTTTTTTTTCTAACCGCCCGTGGACGTCACATGACTGCTTCGATGTCATGCATTAACTTTCTCTTGTACAAACATAACAATTTTTCATATTTTTTCATGCAAACCGACAATGTTTTTTTATCATTAAAAAAATCATGAACATTTTTTTTTGTAACATTATCGCTTTGTAATCTCCTACTGTTACTGCTATTGATTTATCAGAAAAAATGAAACTGAGGCATTTCTAATAAATGTGACACCTTGGATTAATTCTCAATGATAAAAGAGTGGCGATTGTGCTTAAGTGTTAGTAAAGGTTTTCTCATAATACAACTTTGAACATGTTAACCTGATATGTGATTGGAAGAATTGGACATCACAAGCATCTGTTCTGATGAAACACTCTGTCAGTTTAATTGAGTTTGTCTCTCCGTCATTACTATGTGACTTATAAACAGAAATTATTGAAATGTGTACAGCAATAGTATGATGGTGCATATGTAAGTTTCGTCTAGAATGGGTCATTACCATAGTTGTTCTTTAATTAATGAAAATAGGATATACACACAGCCAGATATATATCAATGTAACTTATAGATAGAATTAATAAAACTTTGATAAGATTTTTCTTTCACGTTTTTTTTTTATATTTTTAGGATTGTTGGGATAAGAGTGAGGTTTGTGCTCGTAAACTGGTTTAAACCCCCAGTATTTACATTTTACTGGCCGTTCCAAGGCGGTACCTAATAATCCTTGATAAACATACCTAGTGTTTTATATAGTATATATGCCTGTGCTGACTGTGGAGTTTTGTGCTGTTCTTCCATGTTTCTTGTTTGTGATTTTTTGTTGTTTTTATGTTCTATGTCTTTTGCGTTTACCCAGCGGCATTAAACAGGGTTTATGTTAAAACTTTTGGCTACTGAGCTTGTTTCTGCAGTGTTTTACATAAGTATTTACATGAAGTGTATAACAATAGTACATTGGCACATGTAGAAATTTTGTCTAGGTAATAATACAATACCTATTGCCCATTTTATTAGTGAAAAAGATTGAATTTGTCTTATCGTTTCCACAATAATGAAGCTAATCAACAGAAATTAATGACACTTACATTAAGAATGTACAGTCATAATCTGGTTGTGCACATTCATCTGGATTGGGTCATAAATATAAAAGTTATTCCCCTTTACCAAATTTCTTAGATATGCCCATCCGGAGCCATTACTATGTAGATGAATATTACTGAAAACTACATCCATGCATTTAAGTAGGTTCTCTCACTAATTGAGCATTTGTAATCGAATTTTTGCCAAACTTGGACACAATGTTAATTTAAATAATGTCTTGACCCAGTTCGATTTACGCTAGACAAAATTTGGCCAAGTCACTTTGTTTGATCTTTAAATGAATCTATATAATCCCAATGGTCACAATATATATGCAAAAAGCTACAGAAACATGCTCAGTAGCAAAAAGTTTAAACATAAACCCAACAATTCTTAATAAAGGTAAATCTTATCAAAGTATGCATTAACTTGAGGAAACTTATCAATAAAACAAATAATAATAAATAACGAAAAGGTAAACCCCAAGTACTTCAATGATTAGAGATCCGAACTCTATATGCAGACGGAGGGAAACAATTCAGAGCACCTAATGCAAATACTTTTCAAAGATACGATGCAGTCATCGTTAGAAACCAAAACATCACACACAGTCTGCCTTATAAAATAAAAGGTTTAAAACTGTGCGCTCATAGAGTACAATCCGTATTGACACTATAACTCAACTGAGTTTAAAAATAGCCAACTTGCTATATTTATTCAAGAGTTAAGGGCATTGAATTGTAAGTAAACGACCAGGTTTACTTTGTTTCCTCTTACTTAAGCATCTTATATCCAATATATTGCAAATTTGGTTACAGTTTTTATGGGCAATTTTTTTCGACCTATTTCGATCAACATAATTTCACTAATTGCTATTAAATTGTCAAAATTTGATCAAATTCATTGTTCGCTTTCTAACTTGAGCATTTCTTATACATTATTTTTTGAACTTGTTTACAATCTTTTTGGGCATAATTTAGTTTCTGTTTTTTGATGAAATACGTAAAAATATAAACTTTATTTCACGGCAGTGTAAACAACAACTAGTATTAACTTTTTATGGAAAATAAATATAATATAATCTCCCCTTATTTTAAGACATATTAACATTCAAACAATATAACACTATACTGCATCTTAGAACAATACAAAATAAAACAACATGTTATCTATAGTCACCATTCTTATCTTTATTAACTTGTATTATGTTTTGATTTTATAACTTGTTTCTGTAGCTTTTAATATAAATATTTAAATGACATTTACTCCTTCGCTCTCAAAAAATTGTAAACTGAGATCACTTTAAATGCTGACAAAATATCCATGATTTTAAAAGTAAAGAAAAGAAATAAAGAAAGAAAAAAGACATGCAAGTTTATCAAATATTGTCAATGTTTACTGAATATTGAATTATTATTCCAATATAATATTATCGAAAATGTGGTCACTATACTTATAACAAGACTAATTATGATGCAAAGCAAAGTTTGAGGTCCCTGAATACAAGCATTCTTCATTTATTGAACGAATTCGGACTTTCAGATCAAGGTCACTACGACCTTGACTCTTGACCAACTGACGTCAATATAGTCAGGGTGTTGTTCATATTTAAAGGACCTCTATCAAGTTTGAGGTCTCTATGCCTAAGCGTTTTCAATTATAAAACAACTGCGTATTTTCATCCCACTGACCTCTTAAGCAAAAGGGTTCATCTGCTGGATAACCAACCTGCTTACGATATTGAAGTTCCTTGAGCCATAGTCTTCTTCATATATTGATCGGAAACCGATTTTTAGCCGAATAATCTTACGTTCACCACGACATTGAACTTTGCTTAACTGACCTCAGAATCAAAAGGCTTTATCTGCCACCATTGAGCGCATAAAAATGACAGGTGCTGTAATACTAACAATTATGAACTTATGGTTTTATGTGTTTAGTTAAGTCGTTTCTTATCTTAAGGCGATTTCCTAAAACTTTCATGGTCAAATTAAGATAAAACAACATTTTTTGAACATAAAATATTGTGTATTACATAAAATTAATGAAAATAGTATTTCAGATATTATATGTTATATGACCAGTGTAATGCTTTGCCTATGAATGATTTAGGTAAGTTGATGACTGTTTTATGAATGCCAGCACAGGAGCATATTATAGAAAAGAAAAGCATAATGAGAAAAGAAATAAAGTTTTTATAACCATTTAACTGGTATTTATGATAAAAAATGAGCAGTTATGATATTCAAAATAAATTTACATGATTGAATATTCGACAATGAGCAAGAATACAATGGTCTGAATAAATAAACAAACTGTACTGTATTTAGAGTATTGTTAGTACAATAGGGTCCGTATTATAGAAGCAACTTATTTAAAAAAAAAAAATATTTACAATTAATTAGATTGTATTTATATATTTACAAAGTCGTATCAGATCTTCAAGATGCTTCATCATAGAAATAATAGTATTATTTATATATTTATCTAAATTTAACCACAAATATGCTTTATGTTTAAAGTCCCAGTATCTTTAAGTAATGTAAACTTATCGAAATGCATCCAGTATATTCAAATGACTTCTCTTAACCTTTTTTGACATGTTTTAAATGTTTGCATTTTTAGCGCGCACATCATCACTACGAAACTTGCATATCTCATGACATTCTTAATGTTAAGAATACTATATTGCTTTTGATAATAATTATTTTCAGCTTTTAACTAAGAAGTAAATCGGTTAAGTATTTTTAAACAAAATGATCATACTTACACTGTTGTTTTCATAATATATAATTATCTTTTATTCCCCCATTTCTGAGGTAATAGGTAATAATATGAAGATACGGCCATAAGTATTGCATAGTTGGGTTACGTACAGTTCCTTCAATATAGCATTCATATTGTTATATGTAATGAATTGTCATTAAATTTTCAAGCTTATCCATTTTTTTTTATCAGATTATTTTAAATGTGCAAAACATCCTGCGAAACTTTTTCTGAAACGGGTCCTACGGTTCGTAAACCAAGCTATAAAAACTCGTAGCCTACGAGTTTGGGGACACTTTATTAAATACCAATTAAATATATCCAAAGGTTTGTAATAACGGTATAAGACAAACATTTTTGTGATGTTTCGTTTATACAATTGTTTGTTCATAGAGATTTTTTTATCAAACACATGTTATAGTTTTATGTTACAATAATAACGTTGGCTGGTCCATATTGATCACGCTATTCTTCATGGTTCAACATTGAAACCTATTCCAAACTGACGTCCCACGCGACGTCAATAAAGAAGTCAATGATTTCTCAGTGTTCACATTTCAGTCAAATGTGTGTGATTTGGTTTAAAGGCTTCACAAAGAGATCGCTGTTACAATATATTTCCTTTGTCAGGCCTTAAAGCAACTTTAATCTGTCTACAGGGAATTGATATATTTTTATTTTTATTTTAACTAAAATCTTATGCAAGATATTTGTTTAGAATTCATCTGATGCAAAGAAAAAAGCATCCGACGGCTTGAAAGATGTTTAGTGTTTTATTCGAATGTTTCTGCAGTACTCTTTGTGCACGCGAGATGTCGTAAATGTTAAAAAGTGCATTCATATAAACACTTAGTTTCCTTGCATCCATCTTGTTTCTCAGACTCAAAAGTTTTTATTCATAAGCGAATATTAACTGATGTATTCCTCTACGAGCCTAATTATGAACATTTGCTCGGTAAAGAAAGTTGACAAAGAAACATTAGCAATGTATTGACATTTCACAGAAATAAATCGAAACTTTAAGCTGGATGGAGAAATACATTTAAGCCCATGTCTAAGATTTATTTTGATGATAAAATTATATGTATGAGAGATATTTTGTTTTGTTCCCAACGCCTCTGTTGAATTTTGTACACTCGTAACCGACATGAGCGTATTGGGAAAAACTATTGATAACTCTTTGCGGTCTGCTGACAGTGATGTTATTTGAATTTATCTAAAAAAAAGCCGTTCCATAAGCTGCATGAGTTCTAACTCACTAAGTTGGAGTTATAAAAGAAATTCAATGGACTTTTTATCGTGCATATTGGGTTCTTTTTATTAAAAAAGTGTTTATATTAAATTGTATCTTACAAACGTCATTGTATGGAAAGTGGTGGTAAGGTAGAATTTTTTCTCGTATTTGTTCATTAAATTGCAATATCCCTTGATTATCCTGGTTATGAAAACTACAAACGCTATGTTCAAGCTATGTTACCTTTACAGAGTATTTGTTTTAATCTAAAACATATGGCATACATATTTACAGAGAGAAAAATGATCAATTCTGCTTTGGACAAACTGGTACATGTGCCGTTAATTTCGAAAACAATATAATTCAAAAACGTAAAGAAAAGTAATGCTGAACTCTGTAACATTAGTTCAGAATAAGTTTTAATAAGTAGAAAATTAAAACATTTTAAGGACTTACACCCGAATAGCATATCACACGGGTGTTAATCTTCGTTTAACGTTGTTTTCGTTTGACTAAATACTAATTCTACAAAAACGGTTTTCTTGTCATCCAGCTGTCGTCAGCATTGGTGTGAAAACGTGGGCATATGCGCATTTAAAAGAGTATATTTTTTAAGTTCAACATAAAATGGAATAACCCTTCTATATGTTGTAAAATGTAAAACTGGATGCAGTTGTTTTTCGACCAGTGAGCGATCGAGTTTTATTCAACTTTCTGTGGGTAGACACGCTCACTCCCGGAGCTGTTATAATGATGTTTGATCAGACATTTCAATAACAAATGTATGTAGTCCTCGATAGCGCGGTTGGTAGCTTATCAGACCATTGCGTAGTATTTCGTGACACTCCAAACCTTGATACTTTCTTTCAGAACATCTACTTAAAAAAGATTGTAAAGTGTAACGCAACTTTGTCCGTCGCATCGTTCTTTATACACATGGATTAAGCGTTTTATAGAATGTAAACTGGCGAAGATGTGTATAATACTAAAATCTCATTGGTCCGTAAATTAGTGCATACTCTGATCTTTTAATGTGTATGAACACTATGAACAAAACCTCTAACAATGCGACTTTTATCAAATAAATTAATAATATATTTTAGCAGTACGTTATCGTCATTGCCATCAAAGCTAGGTTAAATTCACGGATAATGAATATAAACGGTTAACGTTTTGTACAATTGTGTAGTTATATGCCGTTGAGCCTTTAATCTTAAACTTATGCCAACGACAGCTTATAAGCATTATTGTTATTTGGTTTTGTCCACTGGGATGGCAGTGTGTTTCAAATTTTGTGTACATTTATTTCAGTAAGTAAGGATCAATTTGCTGTTATGACATTAATTTGATAATTCAACGGTATTGTACAGATGCATTATTTGATCGTGATGCGCATGCGCAACAGGTTACACCCTAGATATGTTGTTTGGCTAAACTGTTAGGCGCTGGCATCCATCGATATGTATACTATCTTTATTCGACGCAGATAAATCCCATGTTATGAACGTGTTAATGAACAGAATGCAATTTATTTGTGCATCGACTAACATTTTTGCGTTTGATAAGCGGGATTTAAATACCAGACTTACAGTCAAGGACAACACAAATGACCAATAATCACCTCCGGAAGTCCGACATATTGATTCATTGGATTAATATACTTCATTACTGCGCGCATTGCCCAGCCATAAACAACCGTTGTGCAACACTACAATCGCATTAAAAGAATGTTCCCAATAATCGCTTCACAGCGTTACGCTATGGGCGCGCTATGGGCGTAATGAAATAAAGCGAACGTTACGATATGATTTATAGTATGTGTTAACGCACATACAACTAATCGAAGGATAGTGTTGCTTGTCAACTATTTCTGTATTTGCTGTATCAAGTTCTGGAGCAAGCTAACAAAATGTGGACAACTCCATTGGCCTTACATCCTCCAATGTCATACTAAAAATAAGCAGGCATGTCTTTTCTAGAACTAGTTTGCCTTCTAGGTATGTATACTCTAAACCCACTTGGTTTTGGAGTATGATAACCTTTTTCCAGGACACAAGCTGTGTGTAGGATCAACATAATATACTAAAAACTATTGCATCATATATTTCCAGTATTTGTATGAAAAACTACAGAAACAAGTAAATTAGTTGAAAGTTTAAATATAAACCGACACAGGGTCAACGCCTTAGTGATTTTATGTTCTATGTCTTTGGCGTTTACCCAGTTCCATTAAACCGGATTTATGTTTAAAGATTTTGCTACTGAGCTTGTTTCTGTAGCTTTTCGCATAAATATTGTTTATCAAGGATGGCTAGGTACCGCCTTGGAACGGTCAGTAAAACGTTAATTCAACTAGATTGTTTGCACAACCTTACTCACAACCATCCCGAAATAATTAAAAACATTAATGGTAAACCTTATCAAGGTATGAATTAACTTGAGGAAACTTAATAATAAAACAAATAATAGTAAACTTATATGTAAATCTGAAGTGCTTCTATGATTAGGGATCCCGACTCTATCTGCAGACGGAGGAATACAATTCACCTAGTACCTAAAATGCAATCACTTTTCAAAGATATGAGGCAGTTTTTGTTTGAAACTAAAAAAATCCCACACAGTCTGCCTTACCTAGTAAAAGGTTTAACACTGTGTAATCATAGTGTTTCATAATGACGCCATATTCAACTTTATAATTGTTTTATTCATGCTCAAAAACCAGCGGGCAAGTACTCTTCAATGTATTGCCATTATATCCACGGATTAAATATGATCCCAGCAATTCATTGAGTCTATCTGCCCAACTAGCTGCTGGAAAGATTTTAATTTTACGAATTTTCTTTAAAACGTCACCATAAAATCATGATGAGCAATACTGTTAGCAGCATTGATTTAAGGCTTTAAAACTAACATTAGACATGCCTTTTATAATCGTCACAAAAGAAGCTCATATTTATTACCATAAATATACGAAACAGTATGTTTATTAACAGAATCTTACTTTTAAACCAATGGCGGTGATGACTATATATATACTGTTGCTTTTATATTCTCAGTGACGAAGCATATACACTCCATGATGCGCGCTTGTTTTAATGAGTATCATCAGGTAGCTGAGTCCTACCCCCTATTCATGCGAACTGAAATGCCTTTAATGTATTGTTTTCTCTCAAATCGACTTTTCCTCAGACCTGTTTGACGCGCAGACAGAGATTTAGGAATGCCGCCTTTCAGAAATAAGCAAAATCTACATTCCATTACCTCAGTATTTCAGCCGTAATTCTCCTGGGCTTTCAAACTGTTCGCTGTTTTATTCCTTTCTCGTCGTTGTTGTGAAGCGCTTCGCTGATTTATTGCCGATCTATTGAGGCTACTCACACAGCCCCGTGGCCTATCTTTATTACAAGGACACGTGATCGATCTTGGGAATCATATGACACTACGTTTTACGTTACATTCTAACTGTTAATGGTAACTATAAGATATGCCTCTTGCAATACCTTTTAGAAGCTGATAGGGCAGAAATTTGTCAGAAGATTACTAACACCATGAACATGGTTAAAAAAATCATCTATACAGGTAGTTTTTTAAAATATATTTACAATGCTTCAACCACGTTTTGTACTTGAAATCGTTGCATAAAATTCGTGACAATTTCCAATAATCACGGGAATTAATGTCTCAAATCGCTAGTAGTTAATACTGTTATCACAAAAGTAATCTAAATTAGTCCTTTAGAGTCCTTTGAAAAAGACCTATATTTATTTTTGTCATAAGGAAAAATCTAAAGCTCTTTATTAAGATAAATGTATGCTTCATATCACCTTTAGTTACATTCCTTAAAATTCATGACGTTAAAAACTTACTATGTACTTGCATGCAAATATTCAATAAAAACAAACAAAGAAACAAAACCACACACACACTACGATTGTCCAAGAAGATGATCTCAGTCGGACGTCTTCTCCATCTGATGGTTTTCTCATGGCTGCTGTGTAACAAGCCATCAATAGCTATTTACCAGCTTGAGTTCCGCAAATAATATTATCGCATGGTACTTCGATGTTATTGAGTTAAAATGCAATAACTGTCCATTAAGTATTTGAAGAAAGCTTTTCTCAGCTTTAAATTCCGACATAACTTATACACATTATACTGATTAATTGGTATAAAGATGTCCAAGAAAGAAACAGATGAATACACAACTTGCTCGTTTATGGTCATGTATAAATGTATATCTTTGTGAAATTTAATGTTAATTTTGTCCAGAAGCATGTTTTTGCTGATATTGCCAATAAACTGAAACTGTAGCTATATAAGAAGGCGTTAAATAATGACATCATAAAATACATTATGAATTTATTGACAAGTTATAAATAACCATAACGTTATTATTGGGTTTGCTCAGAAAGACAATGTATTGTTTTCTTACTTCTTATTCAATTATATGTATAGTAATAAGGCAGGCTGATACTGATTGGTCTTTTACGATGAGCTGCTGGAATTGAACTGAAATACCTTGTTCTAATTAAAACATTACATAATCTATAAAAATCCTAAAAGGGAAAAACTCATGCGATTTATTGAAAATACATCATTTAAAAAAACATAATGCAGATGTTTGATGTAGCAAAGTAAATACGAACAAACAATATATACTTCAAAAAAATCATATAACCTTTAATATGTTGAAAAGATTTCAGAACTTGCAAAATATGCGGTGTCCCCGTTTCCCTTGAGCCGACATGGATAAATAACGCGTTCCGTCATTCCTTAATTTTTGTACCTACTTCCGGCAGATCTACCGCCATCTGTCAAAAATGTTAAGTTAACAATATTGCAGTCTATCAGACAGTAAGGATCTACCAAAATAAAGGAGAAATATTTTCAAGGGGGTGGTTTATTGGTCCCATCCCGAATTTCAGCACATCGATGTTTATTTGTAGGACTCGGTGTATACGTTGTTTCTACGTTGTAACAATCTCCGTTCTTCCGGAAAGCCATGGAATGTGTACATTAAGCATGTAAAAGTCACTTGATGAATACAAATAAACAACATACGCTATTCTAGCCCAAGTATGACCGTTCCAAGGCGGTACCTAACAATCCTTGATACACACACCTAGTTTTGTATATATGCATTGTATTGTCTGTGGAGTTTTGTGCTGTAGTTCCATGCTACTTGTTTGAGATTGTTTGTTTTTGTGTTCTATTTCTTTGACGTTTACCCTGTGCCATTAAACGGGGTTTATGTTTAAACTTATGGCTACTGAGCTTGTTTCTGTAGTTTTTCATATAAATATCAAAGCAAAATATACATTCAGTAAGCAAGTCATGCTTTGCTCGAATTTCCCGAAGATTGGAGGATTTTGGCCGGTCCTTGGGAGTTCAAGCCAACAGGGGTTGATTTTTTATGCTGGGTCTGAAAGCAAATTTATAAAAGCTTCCTTATTTCTTAGATATTTTGTTCTTTATGTGATAACACACAATAGACAATTAAATTAAATTAATATTTAAATAAATGTCGTAATATTGCATTTTGAATTGCAATAAATCGGATCATTTTTAATGTATTTAAAGTTTGCTATTTTCAATGTTTTAATAGCAACTGGAGAAGACACTTAGATATTGTAGCGCACATTAGATTGATGAAGAAGGACATTAGTTAAAGCTGATATCAAACGCTATAAGGTATTGGAAAACGCATATAACATTTGCTGTGAATTGATCTCAAGTGTACTTCGATGCTATTTTAATACTAATTAAAGACCTCAACATTGAAAAACATGCACAGTTTTTCCAGGACATTGAGGATCATTTCATCGATTTAGTTTCCGTTAAACTGGATAACCCTTTTTTGACGGAGAACATGCTTTGCCTTGCCTCTCGGCAAAAAGTATTAATATTACTGACTGACGCAATTTGATCAAATAACTTTTAACAAGACTAATCAATCTAGAGTTATGGCCCTTGAATAGCCAAAATTTGACCAAAGTCACCGTGTTTGCTCTTTAACAAAATATTTCTTATCCAAATGGAACCTTTACCAAACTTGGTCACAGTGACTTTAAAAAGAGCCAACTTGCTATATTTATTCAGGCGTTATGGTCATTATTGGAGTTATAAATAAATGGCCAAGTTAACTTTGCCTCCTCTTACTTAAGCAGTTCGAATTCAATGCTTAGAAAACTTGGTTACCACGTTTATTGGCACAATATTTCGACGAATTTCGTATTAACATCATTTCATTATTTGCTTTTGAATTGTCAAAAAATGATCAAACTCATTGTCCGCTTTCTAACTCGAGCATTTTAATCCATTATTTTCTAAACATGTTCACAAACTTTATGGGCATTTTTTTAATTGATGCTTTTTGGTGGAAAATGGAGTTTTTATTACAAACAGAAAAGTATAGCTTAGTTCACTGCAGTGGAAAAAACAAGCTTTAAGAAGGTTTTTTATGGACAATAAATATTATATAATCTCCCGTCATTTAAAAAATATTAATATTCAACAATATAACTCTAAAATGTATCATTCTAAGCTTAACTTTGCTAGCTTTTGATTTTATGTTGAATGATATTATCTCATTCGATCATAAAATATAGTATATCACATATTGTCATATGTTTACTTTATATTAAAAAAGTATTCTAGTCTAAATTTCTGAAAATGTATTTACAATAGAAAAATGTTTTACAACCGTCCAATTACTCTTTCTTGATATTTTTTGTTTATATAAATGGCTAAAGCCAGTCTAAGATTATTACTAAACCCTGATTCTGTTGGAAAAAGTATTTCTTTTACAAGAAAAGTGATTCTTTTTTCTCAGACCATAAGCCAAAATAAAATTATTATTTTCAGACCCTAGCAATACAAACCTACTCCATGACAATATTTGGATCAAAAGTATACACTTTTTGTAACAAATGCTGTAGCACATGCTGTATTTTATGACAATCCCAAAGAGACAAGACAAAGACGCCGTGAATGTTTTTAAACATGACTAAAAGGAAGCATATTCAGTTCAACACCATAACAAGTTTGAGGAACCTGGATACAAGCATTCTTCAGTATTTGAACGAAATAGACTTTTCAGTTCAAAGTCACCATGACCTTGACTTTTGACCAACTGACGTCAACATAGTAATGGTGCTGGTAATATTTGAGGGACCTCTACAAAATTCGAGATCTCTAAGCGTAAGCGTCTTTTCAATTATAGAAAGGAATTCCTGGCTTACAAATACTAGTACAACGTCATTGACCTTTGACCAACTGACCTCAAATACAATAGGGTCATGACCAACCTACCTAAACAATTTGAGGTGCTTGGGCAATAACGTTTCTCAGATATTTATCGGAAACCGATGTTCAGCTTAAGGTCACGACTGACACTACCTTTGATCTACTGATCTCAAAATTAATATGGTTCATCTGCTGGTCATGACCAGTCATACTTCCAAGTTTGAGATTCAGATATTAAATGTAAACCGATTATCAACTAAAGGTAACCACAAGCTTGACCTTTGACCCACTGACCACAAAGTCAATTCATATCATGGTCGTGACCTACCTACCTAGAAAGGTTAGGATCCCTGAGCCTAAGTGTTCTTTAATTATGAGGTCATGTGACACAAGCTTATGATGAATAAGGGAATTTTATAATATTCCAGTTTATAAATTATATGATAATGAAAACTGCGCTGGTATTTATAAAACATCTTAAGTCATTCATTAATTTAAGTAGATTTACTAAAATCTTCATGATCAGATTGATAAACAAACATATTTGTTTTAAATAACATTATGAGTATTCAATCAAACTAAATAAAGTAGTTTAAATATGATTGAGTTATTATATCATATGGTGAACAAATTTCGTTTTATATAACAAAGAATTTGTTGTTAGTATTCTTTCAACTATTCTTGTTTGTAACCATTGAATATATGAGTCTCTTGTATATGGATTGTTACAAATTGCAAAATCAATGTCTCATAGCACAAAGTTCTTTTTTACATATGAATCTACTGCAGATTTATGTCCATTATAATGTTAAAAGTTTATTTGTTTGCCAACAATAAATTCTAAAGCACTCAGTTCATACATTTTTTAGCGTTGAAATGATGTAACCCATTATTACATTTTAGCACAATTTAACATATAAACCATACCAAATTAGTCATTATACATATTGCTGCAACATTTTTCATATTTATACAACCTCAAGTCTTTCATAAATACTATACTTTTAATTTTAAGTAATCCATCCCATACTAACTCAGAGAATTATTCATTGAGATGCTTTATAAAACAATTGATGGGTTGAGTAAATTAAAAAAATAGGTGTGTAAAAAAGGGTTTAAACAATTGACTTTACAATAGTAAGTGTGCCGCCCATAGGTGTCAATTTTCTTCTTTTCCAATATCGAATGGCTATTTTTTACTTTTAATAGCTTCTGATCAAAGTTTAGTTCATACATTATATTAGGATCTACATCAAAATGTCCACCAAGAAGTTTAAATCTGGTATAACCCCATTACAATATGAATTTTGATTTAATCGATCTGGCAAAACATATTTCAGTGTTCCAATCCAAACTATAACTTCGTCTTTTTAAAATTTACTTTTAGACCTGACAGTTGTGAAAACCTATACCACTCCTCTATGACATGTTTCACTGTGCTCTCTGTACCATCTTATAATAAAGGTGTATCATATATATAAAGTCTGCATATTGTGAAATCTAGTTATTTTCCCCATTTTCACATTTTTAACAGAAAGGATTTCTGCACATAAAATAAATTAATTTGGATATTTTTTGCTACTGAGCTTGTTTTTGTAGTTTTTCACATAAGTATTGGAGAATTTTGATCTCCATGTCTACAACTGCTATCTGTCTTAAAACATCTGAAAAATATCCATTTAATTGAACAGCGACTTCAGTATTATATAGAAACATTCTATCCCAGTTTTTAAACACATCATCAAACTAAAAACGATGTTGTTTTTTTCTCCATAAATTTAAACGATATATAATCAAACGCCGTTTTAAAGTCAATCGTCAATAGAGTAAAGGAATAAGCAGATCATCACACATTTTCATTACATTATACAATACTCTTGTGTGTTCCCTTATATTCCGACCTTAAACAAAACCCGTTTGATCTTTAGAAACTAAAACACCTTAATATACAGTTTCCAATCTATTCGCTATGCTGCCTAAAGCTATCTTGTAAATGACGTTAATATATCTGCAATCTTTCAAGAACTGTATAGGTTTATTTCCTTTGATATACACACACTCGTACCTAACTTAATATTTCTCGAAAATGACTCACACTTAAAATGGTTTATTGCTCTAACAAAATTGCAGATACTGTTCCGAATATTTTGTAAATCTTTACTGTAAAACCACTACATCCCGCCGTTTCATTTTTAATATGTCTTAGAGTACATGATAGTTCATCATATGTCAAATGGCCCTCTAAGGAACTTATCTGTTGCTTGTTTAATACATTATAAACACAATTATCTAGTTCTTCTCGCTGATCAGAATCAACAGATTCCCTTTTGACTGTAAAGATTTTCATAAAATTGATAAGACTTCTTCAAAATAGTATCCTGTACATAAATATAAGAGAACCATCACCGCTTTCATTAATGGCAAAGGTTAATCGGGGCAATAGTTCTTTTCTAAATTGCAAATATAAGGTAGCCTTATTTTCCCCCATTTTCTATCCAGTCTGCACTAAATCTAATTATAAAGCCTCTAAGCTTATTGCTTTTTAACTCATTTAATTCAGTCTCTAAAGAGTCTCTAAGACTAATAACTTTTTTTTTATCTTCCTTCATATAATGATATTAGTTTGTAGTTTTCAAATATCACTTAGCAATATTTATCCTTGTTTATATCTCTTTTTAGACACATAACTAGCACATGATAGAATGTTACCTCTGATTTCCATAAACGTATTTTCTAAAACATTTCATCATGAATTACAAACTGTATTTCTGATCTATCAATTTTTATTACAAACATTACTATCATATTCAGGAACACACTAATGTAAAATAACATCAACAATCTTTCTTTCTATGCATTCTAAATATTCCATATTAAATAAAAGTGATGTGTTCAAGTTCCAAAGGCCTTTCTCATGCTTGGTAAGACTATTCCTAAGCAAACAATGAATGGTCTGATTAGTAACAATCATCTATTTCACATATCCTCACAAGGTTTATCATATTATTTGGTATCACAGATAGGTCAAAACTTCGCTGCAGGATTGGGTTAAAATCTTCATATTCTGCAAGTGTAAGTTTTGTCTCTTCGTGCAATTCTTTATATGGATCTAAGTTTATAACATAAATCAAATTTAACAACATTTTCTTAGCTTTAACAGTATGATTCATTTCTTTCTAAATTATTATATTCTACTTTTGGTTCTAAGACTACGTCATAATGCCCACAAATCACATACATATCTATATTACTAAGTGTGTCTATGTTTTCGAAAATCATAGTCAAAACTCCGGATTATCCATGTCTGTTGCATAGATATTTACTAAGATACATCATTGTGCAATAATTCCAGCATAGGAACATTTCCATGAATATATTTCAATACCTTTTATCACTTTAACATTCAAATTGTATCTGAATAAAATAGCAACTCCCTGGCATTTGTTTTTCCATGATATTTTTTTTTCCAAGAACTACTTTTATTATCAATTGTAGTTCATTACCTCTGATGAATTATCTCCCCTTTTAAGCTTCAAAATAATAAAAAGGGTTGTAAACATTTAAGTACATAATTTTATCGTAAAATAAACAGTACATGCCATTTATTATGGAAAGTGTAATACTTTTTTTTAAAATGAACTCTTGCGCTCCAACAATTGCTTTTGTTTGGACATAGTTTAAATATTTACAACAGAACCAAAATCTTTGAGCTTTTATCATCGTTTTAATGATTTTTCGATCCGTCTGACTTTGTTATACACTTCCCGGAAAATTCACACAAGGTGTACAGTAACATTTTTCAGTTTCCTATCGTACCCTTATTTTTCGATGCTTTTTCTGTTTGGATTGATTTTCAGTGGGGGTTTTGCGTGATAACGACTCATACATGTACCCAGACCAAATAACAATGTCAGTTGTTTCTCTTGAACAGTAGAGACACGTGAAGGGCAGTGAAACTGGAAACAAAATAAATACACATTCACAAACATATCCCACTACATCATCTGCACATGTTATGTCAACAATGAAGCATGGTCTCAAAACAGGAATTCGCCTTCTGAGACCCCAGCATGCAAAGACTGTGGTTATGAAATCGTACCAAACAAACTTCAACACTCTTGAAAATCTTTCAATCCAGACATGTCCTGTTTTTTACCTCTATGGTAGCCCCACTCAAAGTATGATATTAAATTGTGTCCCATGCCGTCGCAAATGTATTCATGTGGTGTTAAAATGTTTTTGTTCGTATAAGAGAGTTGTTTGCTTCATCTAAATAAAAATAGATACTTACTTATTTTAATATTGGGAAACAATATTTAAAATAAAATAGGAATCAATGATAAAGCAATACAATTGTTCGAATAATTTTTCAAGAGCCAGGTGCTCCTCCGGTTTGATATATATTTTATGGGTATTCACTTTAGGCAAAAAATAGATACATATATCATTGTATCACCAAAAAAAAGAATAAATAAAATAAAAATTGTATGATTTCAGATGATATTTTTTCACTCGTGATCATAGAAAATTATAGAAATAAAATATTACCTTACAAAGAAATCAACGGATATTCTCTAAACCCCAACCAAGAACGATACACAGCTAGAATTAAGTAAATTTAACCTGGAGTTACGACCCTTGAATTGTCAAATTATTATCATGTTTACTATTTTTTCTCTTAAAATTTTAACCATTCCTTTTCCAACTTTTATCTCATAGGGTGACAATCGTAATGGACATAATATCTCGATCGAGTTTAGATAGTATTATTTATTACAAAAGTGTGGCCCATAAAATGCTGGAATATCCTTTGCCCGCTCTCGAACTTGAGAATTTCATTTTCCTTCCTTACTAAATGTGGTCATATTGTTTAGAAAAATAACACCTCAACTGTTTATACACAATCTTATCGCACCATTCATTCAGCTATTACAGCCTTTTAATTTTCAAAATGTCTCCAAAGTCACTGTATGATTCCTTTAACTAGGTTATTTTTACCACAAATTAGGTTGCAACATTTGCTTCGGGGTAATCGGTGTTGAATTTCTAGATTTGACCATTTCTAGATAATGTATTATACATAATATGTTTGCAGTAACTAAGTTCGATAGTGAAATTCCCTACTCCAGTTGCATCAGGCAAACACCAGGGGGTATCAGGGGGATATCAATTCTCCAATTCGCATGTTAACCTTTAAACACTGTTCTGAAAACTGCACATAATGTGATTTGATGATAATAGTTAAAGTGTTATATTCCTCATTTGAGCATTCGTTAGCTCCTAATGAAGCCCGTTACTGCAGAATGCGGAAAATAAACTGGTATTACGAGAAACTGGGTCAGAGTTCTTGCCTTCTAATTAATGCACTTTGTGTTTCCACGGATACTTGTTAAGATGAAACCTTATGGAAAACCAGAGAGTGGTTGATTCCTCTTGTCAAAGCCAGGGTCAGATTACTGACTGTTCATGTATTTAAAGCACAGCTTGTTTTAAGTTCATTATAATAAGGCATGGATATCGAAAGGGTAACATTTTATTCCATCATTTAAATTCTTAAAGCTGTAGAAAAATATGACAATTTGCCTACAGTTATTAATTGGTGTTTCCCTGTGATAGGTGTAAATGATGGTAAAGTTTGGAGCTAAAAACTGATGCAGCTGTTTTAAGGCATTCCAGTACTCATCAATGATGTTAGGTTGGGAGTTGAAAACTGATGCAGCTGTTACAAGGCATTCCAGTACTCCTCAATGGTGGTATATTTGGGAGATGAAAACTGACGCAGCTGTTTTACGGCATTCCAGTACTCATCAATGATGGTAAAATTGGGAGTTGAAAACTGATGCAGCTGTTTTACGGCATTCCAGTACTCATCAATGATGGTATAGTTGGGAGATGAAAACTGACGCAGCTGTTATACGGCATTCCAGTACTCCTCAATGATGGTAAATTTTGGAGTTAAAAACTGATGCAGCTGTTATATGGCATGCCAGTACTCATCAATGATGGTATAGTTGGAAGATGAAAACTGACGCAGCTGTTATATGGCATTCCAGTACTCTTCAATGATGGTATAGTTGGGATTTGAAAACTGACGCAGCTGTTATACGGCATTCCAGTACTCATCAATGATGGTAAAGTTGGGAGTTGAAAACTGATGCAGCTGTTATACGGCATTCCAGTACTCATCAATGATGGTAAAGTTGGGAGTTGAAAACTGATGCAGTTGTTTTACGGCATTCCATTACTCATCAATGATGGTATAGTTGGGAGTTGAAAACTGATGCAGCTGTTATACGGCATTCCTGTACTCATCAATTGATGGTATAGTTGGGATTTGAAAACTGACGCAGCTGTTTTAAGGCATTCCAGTACTCATCAATTGATGGTATAGTTGGGAGTTGAAAACTGATGCAGCTTTTATAAGGCATTTTAGTACTCATCAATGATGGTAAAGTTGGGAGTTGAAAACTGACGCAGCTGTTATACGGCATTCCAGTACTCATCAATGATGGTAAATTTTGGAGTTGAAAACTGATGCAGCTGTTATATGGCATGCCAGTACTCATCAATGATGGTAAAGTTGGGATATGAAAACTGACGCAGCTGTTATATGGCATTCCAGTACTCCTCAATGATGGTATAGTTGGGAGTTGAAAACTGATGCAGCTGTTATACGGCATTCCAGTACTCATCAATTGATGGTATAGTTGGGAGTTGAAAACTGATGCAGCTGTTATACGGCATTCCAGTACTCATCAATGATGGTATAGTTGGGAGTTGAAAACTGATGCAGCTGTTATACGGCATTCCAGTACTCATCAATTGATGGTATAGTTGGGAGATGAAAACTGATGCAGCTGTTATAAGGCATTCCAGTACTCATCAATGATGGTAAAGTTGGGAGATGAAAACTGATGCAGATGTTTTACGGCATTCCAGTACTCATCAATGATGGTATAGTTGGGAGATGAAAACTGATGCAGCTGTTATACGGCATTCCAGTACTCATCAATGATGGTATAGTTGGGAGTTGAAAACTGATGCAGCTTTTATAAGGCATTCCAGTACTCATCAATGATGGTAAAGTTGGGAGATGAAAACTGATGCAGCTGCTATACGGCATTCCAGTACTCATCAATGATGGTATAGTTGGGAGATGAAAACTGATGCAGCTGTTTTACGGCATTCCAGTACTCATCAATGATGGTAAAGTTGGAAGATGAAAACTGATGCAGCTGTTATACGGCATTCCAGTACTCATCATTGATGGTATAGTTGGGAGTTGAAAACTGATGCAGCTGTTATACGGCATTCCTGTACTCATTAATTGATGGTATAGTTGGGAAATGAAAACTGATGCAGCTGTTATAAGGCATTCCAGTATTCATCAATGATGGTATAGTTCGGATTTGAAAACTGATGCAGCTGTTATACGGCATTCCAGTACTCATCAATTGATGGTATAGTTGGGAGTTGAAAACTGATGCAGCTTTTATAAGGCATTCCAGTACTCATCAATGATGGTAAAGTTGGGATTTGAAAACTGACGCAGCTGTTATACGGCATTCCAGTACTCATCAATGATGGTAAAGTTGGGAGATGAAAACTGATGCAGCTGTTATACGGCATTCCAGTACTCATCAATGATGGTATAGTTGGGAGTTGAAAACTGATGCAGCTGTTATAAGGCATTCCAGTATTCATCAATGATGGTAAAGTTGGGATTTGAAAACTGAATCAGCTGTTATACGGCATTCCAGTACTCATCAATTGATGGTATAGTTGGGAGTTGAAAACTGATGCAGCTTTTATAAGGCATTTTAGTACTCATCAATGATGGTAAAGTTGGGAGATGAAAACTGATGCAGCTGTTATAAGGCATACCAGTACTCATCAATGATGGTATAGTTGGGAGTTGAAAACTGACGCAGCTGTTATACGGCATTCCAGTACTCATCAATGATGGTAAAGTTGGGAAATGAAAACTGACGCAGCTGTTATATGGCATTCCAGTACTCCTCAATGATGGTATAGTTGGGAGTTGAAAACTGATGCAGATTTTATAAGGCATTCCAGTACTCATCATTGATGGTATAGTTGGGAGTTGAAAACTGATGCAGCTGTTATACGGCATTCCAGTACTCATCAATGATGGTAAAGTTGGGAGATGAAAACTGATGCAGCTGTTATACGGCATTCCAGTACTCATCAATGATGGTATATTTGGGAGATGAAAACTGACGCAGCTGTTTTACGGCATTCCAGTACTCATCAATGATGGTAAAATTGGGAGTTGAAAACTGATGCAGCTGTTTTACGGCATTCCAGTACTCATCAATGATGGTATAGTTGGGAGATGAAAACTGACGCAGCTGTTATACGGCATTCCAGTACTCCTCAATGATGGTAAATTTTGGAGTTGAAAACTGATGCAGCTGTTATATGGCATGCCAGTACTCATCAATGATGGTATAGTTGGAAGATGAAAACTGACGCAGCTGTTATATGGCATTCCAGTACTCTTTAATGATGGTATAGTTGGGATTTGAAAACTGACGCAGCTGTTATACGGCATTCCAGTACTCATCAATGATGGTAAAGTTGGGAGTTGAAAACTGATGCAGCTGTTATACGGCATTCCAGTACTCATCAATGATGGTAAAGTTGGGAGTTGAAAACTGATGCAGTTGTTTTACGGCATTCCATTACTCATCAATGATGGTATAGTTGGGAGTTGAAAACTGATGCAGCTGTTATACGGCATTCCTGTACTCATCAATTGATGGTATAGTTGGGATTTGAAAACTGACGCAGCTGTTTTAAGGCATTCCAGTACTCATCAATTGATGGTATAGTTGGGAGTTGAAAACTGATGCAGCTTTTATAAGGCATTTTAGTACTCATCAATGATGGTAAAGTTGGGAGTTGAAAACTGACGCAGCTGTTATACGGCATTCCAGTACTCATCAATGATGGTAAATTTTGGAGTTGAAAACTGATGCAGCTGTTATATGGCATGCCAGTACTCATCAATGATGGTAAAGTTGGGATATGAAAACTGACGCAGCTGTTATATGGCATTCCAGTACTCCTCAATGATGGTATAGTTGGGAGTTGAAAACTGATGCAGCTGTTATACGGCATTCCAGTACTCATCAATTGATGGTATAGTTGGGAGTTGAAAACTGATGCAGCTGTTATACGGCATTCCAGTACTCATCAATGATGGTATAGTTGGGAGTTGAAAACTGATGCAGCTGTTATACGGCATTCCAGTACTCATCAATTGATGGTATAGTTGGGAGATGAAAACTGATGCAGCTGTTATAAGGCATTCCAGTACTCATCAATGATGGTAAAGTTGGGAGATGAAAACTGATGCAGATGTTTTACGGCATTCCAGTACTCATCAATGATGGTATAGTTGGGAGATGAAAACTGATGCAGCTGTTATACGGCATTCCAGTACTCATCAATGATGGTATAGTTGGGAGTTGAAAACTGATGCAGCTTTTATAAGGCATTCCAGTACTCATCAATGATGGTAAAGTTGGGAGATGAAAACTGATGCAGCTGCTATACGGCATTCCAGTACTCATCAATGATGGTATAGTTGGGAGTTGAAAACTGATGCAGCTGTTTTACGGCATTCCAGTACTCATCAATGATGGTAAAGTTGGAAGATGAAAACTGATGCAGCTGTTATACGGCATTCCAGTACTCATCATTGATGGTATAGTTGGGAGTTGAAAACTGATGCAGCTGTTATACGGCATTCCTGTACTCATTAATTGATGGTATAGTTGGGAAATGAAAACTGATGCAGCTGTTATAAGGCATTCCAGTATTCATCAATGATGGTATAGTTCGGATTTGAAAACTGATGCAGCTGTTATACGGCATTCCAGTACTCATCAATTGATGGTATAGTTGGGAGTTGAAAACTGATGCAGCTTTTATAAGGCATTCCAGTACTCATCAATGATGGTAAAGTTGGGATTTGAAAACTGACGCAGCTGTTATACGGCATTCCAGTACTCATCAATGATGGTAAAGTTGGGAGATGAAAACTGATGCAGATGTTATACGGCATTCCAGTACTCATCAATGATGGTATAGTTGGGAGTTGAAAACTGATGCAGCTGTTATAAGGCATTCCAGTATTCATCAATGATGGTATAGTTGGGATTTGAAAACTGACGCAGCTGTTATACGGCATTCCAGTACTCATCAATTGATGGTATAGTTGGGAGTTGAAAACTGATGCAGCTTTTATAAGGCATTTTAGTACTCATCAATGATGGTAAAGTTGGGAGATGAAAACTGATGCAGCTGTTATAAGGCATACCAGTACTCATCAATGATGGTAAAGTTGGGAGTTGAAAACTGACGCAGCTGTTATACGGCATTCCAGTACTCATCAATTGATGGTATAGTTGGGAGTTGAAAACTGATGCAGCTTTTATAAGGCATTCCAGTACTCATCAATGATGGTAAAGTTGGGAAATGAAAACTGACGCAGCTGTTATATGGCATTCCAGTACTCCTCAATGATGGTATAGTTGGGAGTTGAAAACTGATGCAGCTTTTATAAGGCATTCCAGTACTCATCATTGATGGTATAGTTGGGAGTTGAAAACTGATGCAGCTGTTATACGGCATTCCAGTACTCATCAATGATGGTAAAGTTGGGAGATGAAAACTGATGCAGCTGTTATACGGCATTCCAGTACTCATCAATGATGGTATAGTTGGGAGATGAAAACTGATGCAGCTGTTATAAGGCATTCCAGTACTCATCATTGATGGTATAGTTGGGAGTTGAAAACTGATGCAGCTGTTATACGGCATTCCTGTACTCATCAATTGATGGTATAGTTGGGAGATGAAAACTGATGCAGCTTTTATAAGGCATTCCAGTACTCATCAATGATGGTAAAGTTGGGAGATGAAAACTGATGCAGCTGCTATACGGCATTCCAGTACTCATCAATGATGGTATAGTTGGGAGTTGAAAACTGATGCAGCTGTTTTACGGCATTCCAGTACTCATCAATGAAGGTATAGTTGGGAGTTGAAAACTGATGCAGCTGTTATACGGCATACCAGTACTCATCAATGAAGGTGAAGTTGGGAGTTGAAAACTGATGCAGCTTTTATAAGGCATTCCAGTACTCATCAATGATGGTAAAGTTGGGAGATGAAAACTGATGCAGCTGCTATACGGCATTCCAGTACTCATCAATGATGGTATAGTTGGGAGTTGAAAACTGATGCAGCTGTTTTACGGCATTCCAGTACTCATCAATGAAGGTATAGTTGGGAGTTGAAAACTGATGCAGCTGTTATACGGCATACCAGTACTCATCAATGAAGGTATAGTTGGGAGTTGAAAACTGATGCAGCTGTTATACGGCATACCAGTACTCATCAATGAAGGTGAAGTTGGGAGATGAAAACTGATGCAGCTTTTATAAGGCATTCCAGTACTCATCAATGAAGGTATAGTTGGGAGTTGAAAACTGGTGCAGCTGTTATACGGCATACCAGTACTCATCAATGATGGTATAGTTGGGAGTTGAAAACTGATGCAGCTGTTATACGGCATTCCAGTACTCATCAATGAAGGTATAGTTGGGAGTTGAAAACTGATGCAGCTGTTATACGGCATTCCAGTACTCATCAATGAAGGTGAAGTTGGGAGTTGAAAACTGATGCAGCTTTTATAAGGCATTCCAGTACTCATCAATGAAGGTATAGTTGGGAGTTGAAAACTGGTGCAGCTGTTATACGGCATACCAGTACTCATCAATGATGGTATAGTTGGGAGTTGAAAACTGGTGCAGCTGTTATACGGCATTCCAGTACTCATCAATGAAGGTATAGTTGGGAGTTGAAAACTGATGCAGCTTTTATAAGGCATTCCAGTACTCATCAATGAAGGTATAGTTGGGAGTTGAAAACTGATGCAGCTGTTATACGGCATTCCAGTACTCATCAATGATGGTATAGTTGGGAGTTGAAAACTGGTGCAGCTGTTATACGGCATTCCAGTACTCATCAATGATGGTATAGTTGGGAGTTGAAAACTGGTGCAGCTGTTATACGGCATTCCAGTACTCATCAATGATGGTATAGTTGGGAGTTGAAAACTGATGCAGCTTTTATAAGGCATACCAGTACTCATCAATGATGGTATAGTTGGGAGTTGAAAACTGGTGCAGCTGTTATACGGCATTCCAGTACTCATCAATGAAGGTATAGTTGGGAGTTGAAAACTGATGCAGCTGTTATACGGCATTCCAGTACTCATCAATGAAGGTGAAGTTGGGAGTTGAAAACTGATGCAGCTTTTATAAGGCATTCCAGTACTCATCAATGAAGGTATAGTTGGGAGTTGAAAACTGGTGCAGCTGTTATACGGCATACCAGTACTCATCAATGATGGTATAGTTGGGAGTTGAAAACTGGTGCAGCTGTTATACGGCATTCCAGTACTCATCAATGAAGGTATAGTTGGGAGTTGAAAACTGATGCAGCTTTTATAAGGCATTCCAGTACTCATCAATGAAGGTATAGTTGGGAGTTGAAAACTGATGCAGCTGTTATACGGCATTCCAGTACTCATCAATGATGGTATAGTTGGGAGTTGAAAACTGGTGCAGCTGTTATACGGCATTCCAGTACTCATCAATGATGGTATAGTTGGGAGTTGAAAACTGGTGCAGCTGTTATACGGCATTCCAGTACTCATCAATGATGGTATAGTTGGGAGTTGAAAACTGATGCAGCTTTTATAAGGCATTCCAGTACTCATCAATGAAGGTGAAGTTGGGAGTTGAAAACTGATGCAGCTGTTATACGGCATTCCAGTACTCATCAATGATGGTATAGTTGGGAGTTGAAAACTGATGCAGCTGTTATACGGCATTCCTGTACTCATCAATTGATGGTATAGTTGGGATTTGAAAACTGACGCAGCTGTTTTAAGGCATTCCAGTACTCATCAATTGATGGTATAGTTGGGAGTTGAAAACTGATGCAGCTTTTATAAGGCATTTTAGTACTCATCAATGATGGTAAAGTTGGGAGTTGAAAACTGACGCAGCTGTTATACGGCATTCCAGTACTCATCAATGAAGGTATAGTTGGGAGTTGAAAACTGATGCAGCTGTTATACGGCATTCCAGTACTCATCAATGATGGTATAGTTGGGAGTTGAAAACTGGTGCAGCTGTTATACGGCATTCCAGTACTCATCAATGATGGTATAGTTGGGAGTTGAAAACTGGTGCAGCTGTTATACGGCATTCCAGTACTCATCAATGATGGTATAGTTGGGAGTTGAAAACTGATGCAGCTTTTATAAGGCATTCCAGTACTCATCAATGAAGGTGAAGTTGGGAGTTGAAAACTGATGCAGCTGTTATACGGCATTCCAGTACTCATCAATGATGGTATAGTTGGGAGTTGAAAACTGGTGCAGCTGTTATACGGCATACCAGTACTCATCAATGATGGTATAGTTGGGAGTTGAAAACTGGTGCAGCTGTTATACGGCATTCCAGTACTCATCAATGAAGGTATAGTTGGGAGTTGAAAACTGATGCAGCTTTTATAAGGCATTCCAGTACTCATCAATGAAGGTATAGTTGGGAGTTGAAAACTGATGCAGCTGTTATACGGCATACCAGTACTCATCAATGATGGTATAGTTAGGAGTTGAAAACTGATGCAGCTGTTATACGGCATTCCAGTACTCATCAATGAAGGTATAGTTGGGAGTTGAAAACTGATGCAGCTGTTATACGGCATTCCAGTACTCATCAATGAAGGTATAGTTGGGAGTTGAAAACTGATGCAGCTTTTATAAGGCATTCCAGTACTCATCAATGATGGTATAGTTGGGAGTTGAAAACTGGTGCAGCTGTTATACGGCATACCAGTACTCATCAATGATGGTATAGTTGGGAGTTGAAAACTGGTGCAGCTGTTATACGGCATTCCAGTACTCATCAATGAAGGTATAGTTGGGAGTTGAAAACTGATGCAGCTTTTATAAGGCATTCCAGTACTCATCAATGAAGGTGAAGTTGGGAGTTGAAAACTGATGCAGCTGTTATACGGCATACCAGTACTCATCAATGATGGTATAGTTGGGAGTTGAAAACTGGTGCAGCTGTTATACGGCATTCCAGTACTCATCAATGAAGGTGAAGTTGGGAGATGAAAACTGATGCAGCTTTTATAAGGCATTCCAGTACTCATCAATGAAGGTGAAGTTGGGAGTTGAAAACTGATGCAGCTTTTATAAGGCATTCCAGTACTCATCAATGAAGGTGAAGTTGGGAGATGAAAACTGATGCAGCTGTTATACGGCATTCCAGTACTCATCAATGAAGGTGAAGTTGGGAGATGAAAACTGATGCAGCTTTTATAAGGCATTCCAGTACTCATCAATGAAGGTGAAGTTGGGAATTGTAAACTGATGCAGCTGTTATTACGCAATTCAGTACTCATCAATGAAGGTGAAGTTGGGAATTGTAAACTGATGCAGCTGTTATTACGCAATTCAGTACTCATACAGCCAAATAAGGTGTAATTGTAAAAAATGTAAATGAATTTTTATTGACCAATGTTTAGTTAGATGAATTTACTATTCGATAACATAAATGTTATTGGATAGTATTGTTCAATATTCTTGTCCAAAACGAGTAAGATGTTGTATAAATTTGGGAATATATTTTATTTTATATATGTAAACTGTTTGTTTACTAAGGTTCAGACGAATATTTGAATTAATAAATAGCATTTTATCTGGAAAGCAACAAATCATTTATCATCACTAAAAGTTTCTTTCAAATTAAATTAAACATATATAATAAATATTCTTTCGTTCACGTCTTTCATCTGGCACAATTACAAAAAGCTATACGAATGACCTGTCAAATAAGATGCTGGTTCCTACACGTGTATTAACCCAATAACATACATATGAATAATTAAGACATGTTTTAAGAATAGAGTTAATACATATTTTTTGCCATTAACTTCTTAAATTCTATTTTATTTTACTTTAGGCATTCATACAGATATATTTATATTTATACTTCATATGCTATGACTGATTACCATATATATATGTGTTCTCATAATTGTCTATAGTATGGACTTCTTAAAATAAAATAAACTTTGTTATATTCTCTTATGTTTTTTCTGTCTTTTGATTGTAAGAACCAGCAGTTTACAAGCGCATCATTCTTATAACTTATTGTTTTCATATTATTCATAGTTTATTACTATTTTATTTTTATTTAATTTTAATTTTGACGAACTACCTATTTAATCATTTGTCAAAATGCTTGTCCGATTGTTTATTATGATCGATGATTTACGACCGATTTTTTATCCCTTATTTGCGAAATAATCATATAGCAAAATTGGTCTAACATTGATTATAGAAAAATAATATGTTTTGCATGAACGAAACTTCTGTTTTCCATTTACAGAGAAAACTTAACAAATTGATTTAAAGTCAACATTATCTGCGAAAAGTGTGCATTTCAAGTGTTTTCTTGACATTTGACATCAATATTCAGTGTTTGCAGTGGTATCTGCTAGATTTTGGCAGTTACATAATGAAGTTGGATGCTATAGCCAGCAGCCATTACCAGAGAAAGCTCGCTGCAGTCTGTGAAATATCCATGGTAGTGGAGTGCCAATACAGGCCTGAGTTTGTCCTGCAAGCCATCATCACGGCTAGAAATTGCCGCTGACAGATTCGATAATTACAGACCAATGTGATCAAATACTAGCATTCCCTGTCACACACTTTATGGCCATTTCTTACATGGCTTAATGGAGTCGCAAGCCTTTTTCGTGGTGAAATCAATTGGATTACTGGTGAGGGGACATCCAAGCTAATTGTGAAACATCCGCCAAGTTTTTTCATCAGAGCGTGATAAAAAAGTGTGGGTTGTCTCAGATCTTGGGAATTTATGTCTTTGAAATTCTTGGATAAGCATTGTTACAGATATTGTTGTGAGATTAATAAGACCATCATTAACTGAAAATGTATGTACTATCGTAACTCACTATAATAATTGATAAAAGTGTGAACATGAAGAAAAATTACATTTAATTTTAAAATGTGAATTTTAATTAAGACAACTCAAAGTCACTGCAGGATCTTATTGGCTTCACTTTGAACAGTTGCTAGTATTTTGCTATGTTTTTTTTTATTTTATTTTTTATTAAGTTGATGTAAAATTAAATAATTACTCCCACGTAAAAAATGCATTTTAAAAATAGTTGACATAGATTTATTTTTGGAAATAATGTAAAACTGATTCAAGATCTTCATTGATTCGGTTTTATATCTTCAGGTTACCAAGGAATGACAACGCACATGAGTGAGGTGAAATGGAGTTTTGAGTGACCTTGACCCCAGTTGACCCTTATGTCACACATTCTCGTTCTCGACGCACATTTCTGTGATAGTGACCGTGTTCAAATACAGCAGGCCGTAAAACAAAGAACATGTAGCTTTCTGTGTTGTTCGAAAGGTTCGCGTACAATGGACATGTTCTCAATGATCAAGCACTCCATTATCGCAGATGAGGTGAACCCAATCACCAAATACTTCGACATTCGGCAGCATGTGGCCAGCTGTGGACCGGAGATGGTCTGGAAGATTTTTGATGCTGTCAGGCTGGACGACAATAAGGTAGGACGTGTAGGATTTTATTAGTCATAGGTTCGACATGTATACTGATTGAATTGTGAAATATAGTTTGTTTTTGGAGATAACGTAACTGGGTTTTCCATATTTGTATATTGTACACTTATAAGGTTATAAAGACTGTCTGTGATACCAACTTATACTTCCAAATCAATCCAGTTGAGTTAACCCACGCAGCACATTAGCCCTATCTTAACTCATGACTCACCCTCATTGAAAATTGGTCGGCAATGGGTTGAAGCAACATTAATATTGATGACTTGTCAAAAGAGCCCAAGTAAAAATGGTTAAAGAATGCAATTTAGCATTTTTTTAGTTTTAGTTTTTGTTTCTGTTTCAAACATTTTTTGTTATAACTGGAGTTGTAGCAATAAAAAATAAAATAGTCATTCAACCAAATATGTTCAAGATATCTAGGCACAGTAAACCACTGTGCTTACCTTAAGCATTTACCCGAGTATCGAAAGAAGGTAATACCCCAAAATGCTCTGTGTCTGCCTGCTATAAGATAGGTCACCACAGGCGCAAGTCACATAATAAAAAATCGGCCTATATATATGTTTATTAAGATATCTTATTATAGTATATAGCCCATATAGAACATTAAAAAAGTTTGTGTCAAGTACCTGTGTAGGTCACGTGCTCCAGCTGAACTAGATGCACACACAAACTTGAGTGACCATTATAAAAACAGATTTGAGCAAATCCAATTTTTTGTTCCTCTAGGCTAAGTGCTTCCATTGACATCATTTTGTCATTCACACGGCACTGCAGGGCCACCGGGAAAGTAAAAACACTGCCCATTTTCCCCGCTATCCCTGGACCTTGGGGGGGGGGGCGTGGTTACAACCAACTGGCTGGTGCATTATGGCTCTCGAACTTGAATTTTGAGTCTTGAGTTATCCGCCATACACTGTATGACCTCATGGGTGGGGTTTGCCTTTATTTCAAAACTGGTTCAGCTAAACCTTAAAATGGTTATAAATCTCTGATTATAGACATGCGAAATTCTGTTGCGCAAAGATTCAATATTAGAAATGAATAATAACTGAACAATGTTATACATCATACAAGTTCTCAGTTAAGTATCCATCCAAATAAAGTTTAACGCGGACAGGAAGCTGCTTTTAAAGGGTAAGACCCCTAAGGCCTCAACTTCTTGAAGATTTAATCATCTGTTCACCATACGATTTGGGTCAAAGAAATAAATTCAAGTTTGATTTCAGAGACACTACATCCTTAATGCAGACCAAACCTTCAATTGGATTCAGTTTATTTTATTTAACACAATAATCGAATATGTACTTTTTTAGCATACTTATGTAGAAAGAGTTGCTTGTACTTCTCCTTTTATACTTTGGGGATTTTGATTGTGATCACCAAAAATGAAAGCCAGACATATCATGCGCTTTGTTTGCATGTGACCAGATGATTTGTATTGTCATGGAAGCAAAAGCACAAATGTGTATAGAACAATTATATTATATAATATGACTGTTGAGAGAGCAAAGAGGGAGCAAACAGAAGGCTATTATAAGCGCTGTAGAAACAAAGTGTCACACTTTTTTGTTTGGGTAGGGCCAATTATTTGGGTCGTCGTGGGGATGGGAGTTGGGGAGTGGACCAACAGAAAACTTTCAATATTTTGATAAAGGCCTAATAACGTGAAATTTATTTAAAATATGTAAAGTAAAATCACATTTGTAATCACAAGTTCAAGATTCATATGTTAAAAAAGTCAAAAAAACTAGATTTAAAGGGACTAGCTCATGTTTTGGCACCAATTTTGTTTTCGGTAATGCATCTGAAAACACTGATACTATGACTATTATACTCTTTCATACCGAAATTGCAGGAAATATATACCAGAGTGAGTAAAGGTTTTAGTAGGGGTGCAAACACATGCTGGTCCAGTTAAGAAAGTTTTGAATACTGACAACTAAACCTCATGCCCACAAGACTCATACACAAACATAAGGATATCTAAACCTTTTGTTCAATTACTAATGCTATTTAAAATTGTGGACTTCAAAGACGATACTTGAGCATATATCAACATTTTTGAAGGGTTCCTGAGTTGTCACTATCTAAGTTTTAACTCTCCTAATGATTTGCCACACTTCATTTTGCACTTTAATATCAAATTTTCTCCCATGCTGATATTTTTTGTGCCTATAAAGAATTGTTCTGACGAAAGATGATTTAAATTTGGCGTCTTTTTTTCTCTGCAAACTACTTTGTGTGATTGCTTTTCACATTTTTAGTTTTTGGTTATGTAACAGACATTTTAAAGTTTTATAGACTGAAAAGGCATTTTAACATGATTGTAATGTTGTGAATTTTAGGTTAGGGGACTGCAAAATATATTAAATGTTAAATGATTAAAGCAGTTCATCACATAGAAACATTAGTATTAAAGCTCTTTAAAAAATTGAGGTGTCATCATGCATTACTGGTCACTCACAGAAGCTGTTGTAGGCAACTTGTAGCAATACACTGGAAAACAGCTTCTATATGTTTTTAACTTCAAAAATTATTCTAAGGTCAAATTGTTTCATGTGTTTTTAAAAAAAGTAGGTTACAAGTTCGAAAAAAACATAATGTACATTTCAGGAGGTTTCTGTGTTCTTCTTTGAGAGAAAGATAGCAGATAAAATACATAAGCCTCGGCGTCGTGAGATTGTGTCGGAGATTATGAGACGCGAGGTCCAGCACTTATTGGAGCTGAAACATCCCAGAATACTCAACATTATCCATCCTTTGGAAGAATGCCAGTAAGTGTAAAATTGTTCTACCTTCTGAGTGAATAGCAGTAAGTTTATTCAACATCTGCATTAATGCCAGTAAGTGTAATACACAGGAGGGTTCATGTTCCTCGAGGAATACAAATAAGTCGCTAGTGTAGTACGTAGCGTTTTCCACCCTCTAATGGAATGTCAGTTAGTGTAAAACTCATCTTCGTCCACCATCTGGTGGACTGCCAGTAACTGTAAAACTCACCATCATTCTGGTGGAGTGGCAGTTATTGTAAAACTCACCATTGTCCACCATCTGGTGGAGTGCCAATTAATGTAAACCTCATCATTGTCCGCCATCTGGTGGAGTGCCAATTAGTGTAAACCTCATCATTGTCCACCATCTGGGGGAATGCCAGTAAGTGTAAAACTCACCATCATTCTGGTGGAGTGGCAGTTATTGTAAAACTCACCATTGTCCACCATCTGGTGGAGTGCCAATTAATGTAAACCTCATCATTGTCCGCCATCTGGTGGAGTGCCAATTAGTGTAAACCTCATCATTGTCCACCATCTGGGGGAATGCCAGTAAGTGTAAAACTCACCATTGTCCACCATCTGGTGGAGTGCCAGTTACTGTAAACCTCATCATTGTCCACCATCTGGTGGAATGCCAGTAAGTGTAAAACTCATCATTGTCTGCCATCTGGTGGAGTGCCAGTTACTGTAAAACTCACCATTGTCCACCATCTGGTGGAGTGCCAATTAATGTAAACCTCATCATTGTCCACCATCTGGTGGAATGCCAGTAAGTGTAAAACTCATCATTGTCCACCATCTGGTGGAATGCCAGTAAGTGTAAAAATCACCATTGTCCACCATCTGGTGGAATGCCAGTTACTGTAAACCTCATCATTGTCCACGATCTGGTGGAATGCCAGTAAGTGTAAAACTCATCATTGTCTGCTATCTGGGGGAATGCCAGTAAGTGTAAAACTCATCATTGTCTGCCATCTGGTGGAATGCCAGTAAGTGTAAAACTCATCATTGTCCACCATCTGGTGGTATGCCAGTAAGTGTAAAACTCATCATTGTCCACCATCTGGTGGTATGCCAGTAAGTATAAAACTCATCATTGTCCACCATCTGGTGGTATGCCAGTAAGTGTAAAACTCATCAATGCCAGTTAGTGTTAAACTCATCATTTTCAACAATCTGGTGGAATGCCAGTAAATGAAACACTCAACTCTACATTGTAAGCTCTAACATACTCTCAGAGGGCAAATTTTGAAATAATGTCTTCAGTTTCTTTTTATTCAATTGCTATAAATGATTGTTAGGTCAAGGTTCATTGAACACCAGTTAACTAATTCCTTGGTTTCACAGAAGAACAGGAGGTAATAATGATGTATTGATATCTAGCTACCGGTATGCGTTTCTCTATTCATTTCTGAAGAGCAGCGTCCCATTGGACTTCTTCTCAGCATGCAAAAGGAAAATTTTATTAGCTCTTGATATTGTTTCAGCACAAAGGATGCATGTGTTTTCTTTTATTGGTAATTCAAATGTCAGCAGTTATTTTTTACATGGCTTTGTCAATCAAATTTGATGTAGAAATATAAACTTTTGAAGCTATGGAACTGTCTAATTAATTCAGTTTGTGATTATGATAAGTTTGTCTGATTTTTTTTAAAGAATAAAAGTCTGAATGCTTTGCAATGGCCTTGGTGTTGGTGATCTTGCTTTGCAAAGTTTAAATATTACCGATGACTATGAACAATTTAAGATGTTCAGTTTTCATTTCATTATTTAGCAACAAATCACCTATACATAGCAAGGGTCATAACACAGGCTGAAAAAATATGGAGTTATGCCCCTTTCCAAGGAATGAAATGCAGATGAGTGTTGAAATCTGTTTACAGTGTTCCTCTTTTAATTGACAAAGTGGTTGTAGTGATATTTATTGCACAAATTTCACTCGCTCTTACTTGTACTCGCAATCATTCCATGTAACAGGTAAAAGTATTAGCTTGTTATATAAATGTCATTAATTTCTCTATGATGATGAGGGATGAAAAGTGAATAAAGTAACAGTACCCTTTCATCAAGTTATGATTCTTGTAGTTGTAATAGAAAAGGGTATTTGCCTTTCATATAAACATAATTATAGAGAATATCTTGAGAAGATCAATTGTAAATATTTCATTTGTGGCTACGCCACTTGTTGAATATAGCTTTTGGTGCTCACCTGTTGAGCGTTGCCCTTGTTCGTGTGGTACAACACAGTTATTACATCACCCACAACCCTCATGATAGTAATTATTAACACTCATGCTTATGCGCTCATCTATAATTTTAATAACTCAGATTGTGGATGCAGTAAATGTTACTTATCCTATTGTAATTTTTCAGAAAAGCACTCCAATTTGAATGTGAACATATCATCATTTCAGAAATGATGTCATTGAAATTGCTTCCCAGCCTTGAAAGCGCTGACATTTGATTTGATGTTGGAGAGCTGGCTTACCTTTAACAGTGAAAAATGTTAAACTGCTTTTTATAGAGATTTATCATAATTGATATTTATTGAGATCTATCAGTGACTTAAAAATGATATTTCATTGTGGTAAATGGCTGGAAAGCATCATAATAAATAATGAAAACCTGTATTTATGAGTGGAAGCATTAAAAGCAGGAGCTTGTATCGTGAAGCTTACTTGTCATTAAAGTGATGATCACACGTAGTAACCATAAAGCGTGCTGTGTAATAATGAAGTGATCCATCAGTTTCCATACTTGTACAAAGTGGCGAGGATACATGTTCTTGTCATTATTGGTTCTAATAACATTTCAACCTTGTTCACTAATTGAATTTTATTACTTCATTCCAGCATTTTTTAATTGATTCTCTTAAAAGGAGTGCCAAAATGGAGTTGGCTATAATAAATGCTTAATTTCAAGAATGAAAAACCATGTTAGGTCAAAACCCATTCTTCCACTTACATGTAAAGTTAATTTAGACAGAAGGTTGACATGATCAGGTATGTGTTCACTGACAGGGCATAAACATAAGGATGACACGATCAGGACTGTGTTCACTGACAGGGAATAAACAATTAGATGGCACAATCAGGTTTTTGTTCTTTGACAGGACATAAACAGAAAGATATGACATGACCAGAACATTGTTCACTAACAGGGCATAAACAGAAGAATAACAGGATTGGTACTGTGTTCACTGACAGGTCATAAACAGATGGATAGCATAATCAGGACTGTGTTCACTGACAGGGCATAAACAGATGGATAGCACAATCAGGACTGTGTTCACTGGCAGGGCATAAAAAAAAAGATGACATGACCAGAACTGTGTTCACTGACAGGGCATAAACATATGGATAGCACAATCAGGACTGTGTTCACTGACAGGGCATAAACAGATGGATAGCACAATCAGGACTGTGGTCACTGAGAGGGCATAAAAAGAAAGATGACATGACCAGAACTGTGTTCACTGACAGGGCATAAACATATGGATAGCATGATCAGGACTGTGTTCACTGACAGGGCATAAACATATGGATAGCACAATCAGGACTGTGTTCACTGGCAGGGCATAAACATATGGATAGCACAATCAGGACTGTGTTCACTGGCAGGGCATAAACATATGGATAGCACAATCAGGACTGTGGTCACTGAGAGGGCATAAAAAGAAAGATGACATGACCAGAACTGTGTTCACTGACAGGGCATAAACATATGGATAGCATGATCAGGACTGTGTTCACTGACAGGGCATAAACATATGGATAGCACAATCAGGACTGTGTTCACTGGCAGGGCATAAACATATGGATAGCACAATCAGGACTGTGTTCACTGACAGGTCATAAACAGATGGATAGCATGATCAGGACTGTGTTCACTGACAAGGCATAAACATATGGATAGCACAATCAGGACTGTGTTCACTGGCAGGGCATAAAAAGAAAGATGACATGACCAGAACTGTGTTCACTGACAGGGCATAAACATATGGATAGCATGATCAGGACTGTGTTCACTGACAAGGCATAAACAGATGGATAGCACAATCAGGACTGTGTTCACTGGCAGGGCATAAAAAGAAAGATGACATGACCAGAACTGTGTTCACTGACAGGGCATAAACATATGGATAGCATGATCAGGACTGTGTTCACTGACAGGGCATAAACATATGGATAGCATGATCAGAACTGTGTTCACTGGCAGGGCTTAAACAGAAGGATGACAGGATCAGGACTGTGGTCACTGAGAGGACATGCACAGAAGAATATCAGGAACAGGACTGTGTTCACTGACAGGGCATAAACAGATGGATATCAGGATCAGGACTGTGTTAACTGACAGGGCATACACAGAAGGATAACAGGATCAGGACTGTGGTCACTGAGAGGGCATGAACAGAAGGATGTCAGGATCAGGACTGTGTTCACTGAGAGGGCAAGAATAGAAGGATGACAGGATCAGGACTTTGGTCACTGAGAGGGCATGAACAGAAGGATGGCATGATCCTGTATTCACATTGAGGGTACAAACAGAAGGATGACAGGATCAGGACTGTGGTCACTGAGAAGGCATGAACATAAGGATGTCAGAATCAGGACTGTGTTCACTGACAGGGCATTAACAGAAGGATGACATTCTCTTGACTCTATTCACTGACAGTGCACCTCTCTTGTCATGACAAATAATTTTAATGCAGTGTTTGGTATTTTTTTAACCAGCCAGTAGTTTCCTATTATGAAGAACTGGCATATTTTTTAAGGCTTACAGAAGTTTGCATATTAGTATTGCATATATTATTCCTCTCCTTAAAACTGGATACCTGGCATTAATTTTTAACACCACGGAAACCCATGGAAAGCATTTTTTTTAAGTGTTGTAAAACAAATAAATGTAAACATTTTCAGGATTTTCCGCCTCTGCTTTTGAACAAGTGAAAAAAGGTGCTAATGAGCCACTTCAATTGCTCCGATTTAGAGGAGAATTTTTTTATAATTCATTGTAAAACATTGTAGGCAATCACAGCAAAGATTTCCAGGTTTTGAAGATAGATCAATTGCATTTATTTGATCATGTTACAGACATTCACTGTATAGAGTATAAGAGATATGGAACAATGTTAAATAAATTATTAGAATCAAGGTGAAGTAAAGACAAAATACATCACTCAAATTAATACTTCTAAAAGTACAGAATGGTATTGACCCGGGGTTCGCATGTGTACTGTGATTTCACTTATATAATGGACAGTTTATGAGTTATAAAACATCTTTGATAAAAATTGGATGTTATAATCATCTTAGAGTACGTATCTCTAGCTGAGGACATCTAGACTTTCAATTTGTCCAGTTACTTGTCTCCTAGCAAACAAGAAAAAGTTGGTGCAGGAATTATATATCTACAATTTTGCTTAATGTCTGGTTTGTTAAGGGGAGATTTTCTTAGTTGACCAGAAGTTATACTGTCAGTTTTAATGTGGTGCAAAATACATTGATGCACTGCTTTTCCTTTCTCTTCTGTTATTTGTGTTGACCTTTCAATCCATTTTAAGTTACAAACAAATCTTCGATAATTATGAAACATTCACATGAATAAAGTGATTGTGTTTCGCCCTTGTGACCACACTAATGGTCAAACATCCATTCTAAAATCTTTCATGTTCTGTGAAGTTGTAACAATTACATCAAGCCACACAATTTCACTTGTTAGTCAATTATTGATGTCTTTGAAACTTTGCCCTTTTGCAGTGATGTTCCAAGTTTATACAGCAGCTGTTGGTTCTGGTTGAAGGGATAACATGGCTGCCAAAGCTTAAAACAGACACAAATCGAACCCATTAAAGAGAAAGTTGGTATTTAGCATGTAGGTAGAAGTGCCAGGTTTGTTTGATCAGAGTAGTGTTACAGAAATATAGGAAATCAACTTGAAGCCTTAGGATTACTTTCTCTGAAAACCATTGCGTGTTATCAACACAATCTAGGGTTCCTGTACATTTTTTATGCCATGCTTGGAGCATCCTCGGTGCCCCGGCATTCATAACATATGATATTTGAATAGCCCTGGTGCTGAGGATGTGCATTCAGCAAGGTTCTTAGAATGTAAGAAAATATTTGACAGGTATTCAAATGATCTTTAACCCAGTGATGAAGCTTATGGTTACATTTTGGTGACTTATCTGCCATGAAGTATGTATTTTGGATGCAGCCTCAGTCTCAGGTTCTTATGATGCTCATACTGTACATTTTTGTTTCTGAATTCACTTGCACCAGTCTCAAGTCACCATTATATCTAGGTGAAACTAACTATGGTGCTGAATAACTTTACTCAGGATTAACATATTGTGAACAAACTTGGTATATATGAAGAGTTAATGGAGACCTAACATAGGATTGTGTTTAAGGCCCCTAGGGTCAAAGTCAAGGTCACTGTTACTAAAAATAGAAAAATGATTGGTACTGAAAAACTTTAGTAAGGGTTGACATATTGTGACCAAACTTGGTATATAGACAGATTTTATGGAAACCTTTCATAGGCTTGGTTTTGGGGCCCCTATGGTCAAGGTCAAGGTCAGTGTTACCAAAATAGAAAGACAGTTGAAACTGAAGAACTTTATTTTTTGTTAATATATTGCCACCGAACTTGGTATGTAGAAAGAGTCAATGGTGACCTTTTGTGGGATTGCATTAACTAACACACAATATGCAACAAATCAGCTTTCAAATACTTCTCACAGCACAGGCTGGAATTTCACTGTCAATCAATGAAAACCTGGTTTTGTCACATTACTGTGTTTCTTGTTCTGCTAGTAGTAATTTAACTTATCTTTTCCTGGATAACATGTAATGGAACTTCGCTCCATCGTGCCCAAAGAAACATTAAGTAATTTGCGCACACTATCAATCTGAAGACATGATGATTCTTGATTCCATCAGGATTCTCCATACATGGCCGATTAAGTATTCAAATCAATTGACCTCAAATCCGATTATTTTTGCTGACTTTTTGAAACAGTAAACAGTGGTTTGTGTTTTCTGAAATTATTCAAGTTTATTGAGTGCATTACATGGAGGATAAGTTAGAAATGGACATCTATAGATTATGGTTGTCTGTGATGCTAGCTATGAACCACCTCTAGATTATGGTTGTCTTTGATGCTAGCTATGAACCACCTCTATAGATTATAGATGTCTTTGATGCTAGCTATGACCACTTATAGATTATAGATGTCTTTTATGCTAGCTATGACCATTTATAGATTATGGATGTCTGTGATGCTAGCTATGAACGATCATCTATAGATTTTTGATGTCTGTGATGCTAGCTATGAACCACCTCTATAGACCATGGATGTTTGTGGATGCCTAGCTATGAACCACCTCTATAGACCATGGATGTTTATGGATGCTGGCTTTGAACCACCTCTATAGACCATGGATGTTTGTGGATGCTAGCTATGAACCACCTCTATAGACCATGGATGTTTGTGGATGCTAGCTATGAACCACCTCTATAGACCATGGATGTTTATGGATTCTAGCTATGAACCACCTCTATAGATTATGGAGGTCTGTGAATGCTAGCTATGAACCACCTCTATAGACCATGGATGTGAGTGATGCTAGCTATGAACCACCTCTATAGACCATGGATTTTGTGAATGCTAGCTATGAACCACCTCTACAGACCATGGATGTTTATGGATGCTAGCTTAAACCACCTCTATAGACCATGGGTGTTTGTGGATGCTAGCTATGAACCACCTCTATAGACCATGGGTGTTTGTAGATGCTAGCTATGAACCACCACTATGGATTATGGATGTCTTTGATGCTAGCTATGAATCACCTCTATAGACCATGGATGTGGGTGATGCTAGCTATGAACCACCTCTATAGACCATGAATGTTTGTGAATGCTAGCTATGAACCACCTCTATAGACCATGGATGTTTATGGATGCTAGCTATGAACCACCTCTATAGACCATGGGTGTTTGTGGATGCTAGCTATGAACCACCTCTATAGACCATGGATGTTTATGGATGCTAGCTATGAACCACCTCTATAGACCATGGGTGTTTGTGGATGCTAGCTATGAACTACCTCTATAGACCATGGATGTTTGTAGATGCTAGCTATGAACCACCACTATGGATTATGGATGTCTTTGATGCTAGCTATGAACCACCTCTATAGACCATGGATATTTGCGGATGCTAGCTATGAACCACCACTATAAATTATGATGTCTATGATGCTAGTTATGCTACCTCTATAGAATATGGGTGTTTGTGGATGCTAAGCGATGCAATCTCTTAAGATATTATGCATGTCTGTGGATGACAGTATCTTTAAAATTTTGTGATGCACATCGGGTTTAGTCTTTATTGTCTACCTATTGAAATATAGCAATTTTCATGTGTTCAAAAAACAACTGACTCATTTGTCCTTTAAGACGGCTTTTGTATTTGAATATCCAGGATTTGTCTGCTTTGATTTGTTGTCTTTAATTTGAAACCCGGTTATTTTCTTTACCAAATGCTCAGAAAACTACTCAAAAGTCAAAGTGATTATTTTGGACACAGCTTGATTTCAGTTGAAACTTAAGTATTTTACAATTGTTATCACTCTCCTTGGCATAAAGTCACTCAGGAGTATGGTCTCCCACTGTGGGGAATCCAAAGTATCTGGAGGAAAACAACTTGTTTGGCTTGGTGACCAAAAACAAAACTCTCATGCACCCTGGCCGGGAATCTAACCGGGGTCACCTAAGCACCCTATCCACTGCTCTAACCTGACAACCTAATTTCTTCATTTGGCGAGTCACCCCCGTCCAGAATATTTTGCTGAAACTACTGGCATTACATTGCAATAATTCATGCTGTTTGATACTTTTTGTCAAAAGTTATTTTTAATCATCAAAATGGTTTGTCATAAAGGTGTTGTTGTTTTTTGTGACACACATTGAAACATAAAAGCAAAATTAATGGCAATTCCAGAACATTACTTCCCTGGCAGTGTCTTAAAAAAGGGGGATCAGTTAAAGCCAATTTCCATTTGAAGTCCTTATCTGCCTGCAAGGTGATTGCTTGGAGACAAGTCTTCTCAGATTTGTGATCCAGGAAGATAGATGGATATCAGGAGATTAGCTTGGGGGAGTTAGTCTGAAGTTAAATGGCATTACATGAATGAAGGACTAGTCTCAGTTCAGATGACATTTTGTCTACGTATTTCAACTTTCATATATTGTTACAAAGATCTCCAAAGTTAATGAAAGAAAGTAGTAGAAACTTAATTGGTTAATGGATTTTTTTGGAAAAATGTTGGATGGGTGGTGCGAAAAAAAAAAAAAAAAAAAAAAGGATTTCATACTCATTCTAATTTTTTTTACAATACATGTACATGTATTTTTCATAGGCGAAACCCAAAACCAAAAGATCAAAATAACAACAAACAGAAAAGACATGTTCTTAGATACATATGAATGACATTTGAAATGCTTAAGTATGTTTTGATTTCTATGCAACAAAATGTCTTCAATGCCTCAATATTTTAATGAATATTGATATGTTCAAATGCTCACTTTGTCATACACATATGTTTGGCTTTACAGTCCAATTTTCTCTCCTACCAATTTCAAATTCAAATTAATGTAATCATTAAATAAGCATTTTATACACTTCCACCTTAAAATAATGTCACATTTTAAAGCTGCACTCTCACAGATTGAGCCAATTTTTGCGAAAACCCATAGAAACCAGTTATATAAGACTGCTGACAAAAAATTAGATCGCAGATTTTTATATTTCTGTTCAAAAACTGATGTTTTATGCATTTTTTCTAAACCGTTAGTAACGGTTTAAGCCATAAAACATTATTTTTGGAACGGAAATATGAAAATCTACGATCTGATTTTTTGTCAGCAATCATATATCATTGCTTTGCAGATATTTATGCAAAAATTTGCTTTTTCCAAGACAAAAAATAAAAAAAAGTTGTAAAAATGGTATATCTGTGGGAGTCAATATTATTACAAACTTTCAGTTTTACTGTCACTTTTTGTTGATGTTTTTTGAAGCACATCCTGACTGCAAGAGTATCCTATTTTCAACACTATTTCCACAAATCTACATTACAATGAATATGCTGTGTCTCCTAATTGCTGGGCACTATACTTCTTCTCAACAGAAAAAGCACAATGTAACAAATTTCACTGACTCAATTATTTATTAAATGGAATATGGAAATGTAAATAATAAAAATGACTTTATATTCAGTAATGAATTCTTTGAAGTTAAGATATTTCTCTGCAGCTATAACAAAATTTAAGTTACCCCAGATTTTGATTACTTGAATAGTAGTCTCCATATAATTTGTTTAACAATTAATGCCCCCCTGGGACAAACACAGGACAATATATTTTATCAATTACTCTGGTTTATATGTGATTTGTTACCATTGATACAGATGTATCAGCCTTGATGTCAGTTATACATTTAAAAAAGTTAAAATGCAGATGGTATGTTGAAAATGAGAATTTTTTTTTTTGTATGATCTCAGCTCAATTGAGGCCGCCATTTTGAAAACAACTTTTAAAACTGCATCCTTATGTTGCAAAGGAACAGGCAACAGGTTTTACATCATTTCATGTGGGCAAAAAAACCCACAGCTGATTTACATTTTTCAATTAAAATTCAATATTTTTTAATTTTTTTTGAGTTTTCGAAATAATTGGGCGGCGGATCCGTTAACCAATTCATTAAAAAAAGGCCTAATTCCCTATTATGTTACCGATAAGGAAGTTCTGAAAAATGTCTGCTTATATTTATTACCTCATTGCCATCTAGCCCAAAATTGAGACGCTCTGGTTTCTAAGCTTTTTTATGGGGGATTTATGTCTATTTTTCATCTGAAGCCCAACCTGATGTGGATAAGAATATGAAATGGTATTAACTGGCCTGCTATATATATCCCCATTGATGGGGAAGTATGTTATAAACTTAGTATCATTTTCTTGTCAGATTGATGGAACAGCAATATAAAATGGCCTGTTGGTTATTTGCGAAATGACACATATGAAATTGGTCTGTAAATTAATGAGTTAATTTGGTCATCAGCTTGGTGCTTTATGAATACTTGTAGAGAGAGGACATGGTTGGTGAGCTTAGTAACCTTGCTTAATTTTCTAGAGGCCATTTTCACAGGAGAAAAATTATCCACAGTATTTCAAAGACACTTTTTCCTTACTGTTCAGACCAGCATGAGACCTGACAAAACATCTGTGTCTCTGCTGTCAAACACTGTACTTCTGAACTGTAAATCAGATTGTCTGTTTATAATGGCCAGATTACAGATGTCCTCAAGGCTAGCTCTATGCCGCTATCCTAGCTCTTCATGTATGGAGGTCATGCAAATGTTATTTGTTTTGTCAACTCTATTTTGACCTTTCCCCCGTACTTTCATGAAACTCTGCTGATTCTTACACTCTTAGAATATGATCATATTTCAATTTTGGTTTTCTGCTGAAAACTGACTAGCGCTGTGATGCAACATGCCCGGGCGCATGCCCAGGGTACAACAGGTCTATGATAATAGACAATTGACATTTAATTATGTACACCAACAGAAATCTTCCCTTTAAAATAAATTGTCTACATGGTCTGAATTCAGTTCTATATGATACTCAAACCTTCAGAATATTTGACAAATCCGCTTATGTGAGCAAACACCAAATTTGTTTTTCAGTTTAACCCTGTTTCAGAAATACATGAATTTAATTTGTGTTAAATGCAGTAATGAAATAAAAGTTGCACAGATGGCCTAGAATGTTTGGATGACCTATTATTGTCAATCACCATAATGTATGCCAATGTACACTATCATCCAAGTCTTCCATGCTGATGGTCAAAGGTCCCTTAGGAATTAGCTGGGTCTTAAACAGTGATCAGCATCATGGCTCTTATGAGGGATCAGTAAGACTTCCTTAATCAATAACAGAGGTATATGTACATGAACTATGCTTATCAACCTCAGTAAATAATAGATCTGTACATTGTAAGTATATTGTAATGTTGCTCAGAGGCCAAAAAGGTGCAATGATCCTTTTAGCACAATTGAGCAGAATATGATCATGCTAATCTATTAACTGTCTGTCGTTGACACCTGAATTTCACTAGCTGTCTTTTCCGGAACTGTTCTGCCGATTTCTTAAAAGCTCAGTCTGCGGCTTCCTAGCATTGACCTTTGTCAAGTGTGTTGAGATTGTTGGGATTCAGTGAATATTCAGAAATATTTTCATGCCATCAATCTTCAGATATGATGATTCTTTAGTCTATCAGGAGCCTGTATACATGTACAAGGCAGATAAAGTATTGAAATTAATTGACCTTATATCTAGGGAATCCAATTATTTTTGCAGACTTTGGAAATATTTAATCCTGGTGAGTAATTTCTGGAGTTACTCAAATTTATTGAATACTATATGGAAGACTAGTCTTCAAGAATTGGATTTTGTCTTTATATAGCCATTTATATAAATGGTCTGGTTGCAACAAATTAAAATATAATACATTTTCAATGGACATGCTGCAGTGTGTTTAGCATCTTAATGTCACATAGAAATCAAGTCAATGTTTTGTATTCGCATTTAAATGTGTGACCTTTTCATTAATATTGCCAAAAAAATATTTCCTTACCAGAAAAAATAGAAGAAACAATAAGTGAGTTTGAATGTAAAAAAAGCTGTTTGGGTTATCAGGTGGAGCTAGCTAGAATGACATTATTTCAGATTATTCTACGAAAAGTCAGCTATGATAAGGCTCAGTTAGAATCACATAGTTTCATATTATAGCTATATGTTAACTTCTTAACTATGGGTGACTGTGGATGCTAGCTACATATATGCCACCTCCATTGCCTGTCTGTGGTCAAAATGTCGGCTGTCAGTCGTTTTCTCTGGGACACTGTCAATTTCATGTCCTCAGAAAACAGCAAAGCTCACCAATGTCGATAGACTGACCACTAGTGTAAGGACAGGAAGGTCACAATTTTCCTTTGTACCATGATATTGGTTAAGAATGCTATCACCATTTCTATTGAAAGGAAAGAATGATCAATCGTTACGTTACTGCACTAGTTTTGGGGAGCAGAAGTCAGTAGGATTTTGCAAAATTCAAATATTCGTTGTCATGATATTTCAAGTCTGATCAAGTCAAGTATCATACTTGTTTTGTCAAAAGTTGCCAACATTTTATTTGTAGCATTCATTTCTAAGAGAAGTCTAAATGTTTTCTAAAACATCAAGAAAAACTATTTGTCAAACAGCATAAATCATGCACCAGTCCATTGTAACCACAGCCCCCCCAGGTCTGGGGAGTAGCAGGGATTTTAACTTTGGCTCCAGTCAAGCCCGGGCAAAATCACTGCGGGGACGAACTGCTGGTAAACCCCCCGCCAAATGCCCCCGCACCCCAGGGACCCTAGATAAGGCCAATTTATCGCTATATTTTTATTAAAGACTGTAAAAACCACCGCACTGCGGGGCCACCTTGAAGGTGAAAACGCCCATTTCCCCAGCTATCCCCGGTATACCCCCGAACCTTGGGGGCCTGTGGTTACAATTGACTGGTGCATAACATCCAATTACTTTGTATCATTTTCTTGTCAGATTAGTTCTGTAATTAAATTTAGTGACCTCTTCTTGTTTGTCATCCTGTAATATTGTGACATTAGGGTTGGAGCTAAGCATAGGCCTTCATACTCAGCCATGTGAACTTTAAAGTCTGCTTATGCTGATCTATATTCTTCTTTGCATCTCTTTTGTCAGGATGAAGGCAGGTGAGGCTGAAATGGTTCCTTTCTGGGTATTCGTAGCAGATTATTTTCTTTTTCCACCGTCCTTGCATATTAGCTGTTTTATCTTTGACTTTTTGTGTGTGTGGTCATTTCCTTCAAAAGCCCTTTAGTATTGGAGAACTTGTATATCACATGAACACTTGGGGAGTCTTAAAAAATTCTGCAATGATTAACATTTTGCCGTTCATCAGAATGACTGGTTCAACTTTTTACGTCATTGCTTTAAATCTTCAAGCCAAAAGAAGAAGTCTACGACTTTTTGGGCACTAAGTGGAAATTTTGTAACCTTATTGTCCTGGAAAGAGAGCGATTAGTTAAAGCCTGTTTGCATTTGAAGTCCATATCTGCCTGTAAGATGGTTGCTTGGAGACAAGGCTTCCCAGATTTGTGATCCAGGAAGATAGATCAGTAGAGGGATATCTGGGGATAAACTTGGGGAAGCTTATCTGAAATTAAGTTATAGTTAGATGACATGAAATAAATTCTTAATGATTGAGATGAGAGCGTAGGCGGAGTGAGTGCAGCGAACAAGCTTTTCCTTATCATTAAGATATTACTTCATGTCATCTGGAAATACTTATTTAATCATTATTTAACTCTAGGATATAGAAATAACAGAAAAAAAAATCCAATTAAAGTTTGTTTGTTTTTTAGTGGGGTGTGAACCCAGGCGGGTAAAATCAAGGTGTTTTTTTTTTAAACAGACTCCTTAACCACTAAGCCACAAGGAACTATACAACAGTGATGGATATTTTGATATTTTAACAATTCAATGATAAAATCATGCGATAATGTCAATCAACCAATCACACAACAATGAAATTGCTGAAACCTGTTAGTAACGTTAGTAACGGTATTGAAAATTGTGGTCTTCAAAGATGATATTTGAGCAAATGACAGCATTTGCTGAAGGTTCCAGCTGTCAGTATCCTAGTTTTAACACTCCTAATTACTTGCCTCGTTATAAAAAAAGAAGTGCATTTTACAAACCATGTGGAGCGTGTCCCTTAGAATTTCTATAGATGACAGAAAGTTTAAAGGAAATCCTCCTTCATGAAACATTTTTCTATTTGTATGCATATTGTATAGAAAATATCACAACTAAAATATTGTTTGGTTGTTGACTGGAATACGTTCTTTGTTAGCCCGTACGAATTTTTTCGCCCGGAATTAATACGTAAATTAACTATAAGTTCCGGGCGGAGATATTTTCCAGGCGTAGTTTGAATAATATAATGTTTAGTGTTAGAGGCGGAACCCGGCCGGATCCCAGCCGGGTTTTGGGGGCGAAATATGTAAATGAGGTGGGACGGAATTCAAATTCCGGGCGGAATTTCAGGTTACAGGCGGATTTTCAGATTTGGATTGATTTTTAGTTACGGGCGGAATTTAAGATTACGGGCGGAAATTCAGAATGAGACGGAATTTCAGTTGTACTTCCTTATTGTTCATCAATCTAGTATTTGTCAACTGTTATTGCGCATACGTGTTCCTCTTAGTCAGGTGGCCAGATTTAAATCTACTTCAGGGAACGTCATGGCAGCATTTTCCATCATATCACATACTCTGAAAATAAGACATTATATTTTTTTATATACTTAAAAACTTTCTTATCATAAGAGAATCGAAAGCTTTTTTTACTCAAAACAACAACAACACACTTATAAAAGTGATATAACACAGTGCTATATTGCTTAACTCTGTATATGGATACCTAAGTCTTCGGTATATAATTTTGCACAATGATTTGTAAAAGGGTAACCATGAGCCTTTACCTCAGCCTTATGTTTATATTTTATGCAGTCTACTTGTAATACAGTATCTACCTTCCAGTATTGCCAGTGGCCAAGCACATGCTTTCTTGCCTCACCATAGCGAGGTTTCCCAATACCAGTTCCCCATGGAGTTCGCCAGTATGGTAATGGTGAACACCTTGTCAATGAGGTCATTCATCAAGCTGTCTCCTTTTGCCCCCTTTCGAAAAGCAGTGGTACATGTTTCGTTCTATAAACCTCACTGTGAGGTAATATAGCCTCACCTGTAAATAAGTTGAAACTTGGGAAAGTTTTCTTATACTGAATCTTGTAAATAAAGTTTTAATGATTTCTTTCTATTGAAATTGTGTATTTCTGGTTTATTTGATAATATTGTATAATTTACACTCCTGAATTGAAACTTGATCCATGGATAACCCTGTAACACATGTCAACAATTACAGAAATAAAGTCATACGTAACATGCCATTTAAGTTGCATGTCATAGTTCAAGGCTGGTTGAATTGTATTTCAAATCAATGGTTATTAAAGTCAGTTTAGTTAAGAAAATGTTATTTATCTTCTACAATAGTCACAAACTCCTGAGCGTAAGGTTTTATTTGCCATTATGGTATCATAACATTATGATTAAACAAACGGGTATAACTAAATTTGTAGTGTTTCTTGCAGCACACTCATTAAGGTAGCAACGACTCCTGAAATAACCGTTTGATTAACATTCTGATATTTGTATAAACAAAATAAGTAGAGAACATGATTATCTTTCGGGAGGCCAGAAGACGTGATGGCTGAGCAATATTGAAATGTATTCTTACCACAACAGAGTTGCCTGGGGTTACAGGAGTGGAGATGGTTGGCATGTGTTTTCTTGCGAAGTTGACCTAAGTTGCTCCGATAATTGTAAAAATTGTTTGATTAATTGCAACAATCACCTTATAACAATTAAATGATGAGTTATTTTAGCTGTTTACACAATCCATATTATTTTAATATAACTGCTCTTATTTATACTCTTATTTTTATCATGAATTACATCTTTATGAAATATATATGGTACATTAATTAATGAAGCACTTTAGAGGTTTAATCGAGAAAGCCATTACCTTTGCTGTGAAATTTGTTGATGGAGATGCAGTCGAATTCTGCGTGTGAAAGTGGCTGCTGAAATATCAAAAAGAACACATGTATAATGCAGTTATTTCTGTTTAATAAATTTATTAATTTAAAGATTGTTTTTAAAATTAAGACTTAAACCGTTATTCCAGCATAATGCAGAATTTAATTAACATTTTGCTGTTTAAACGAACATATTAAAATGAATATCTGTGAACTCGGTAGATTCCGGCAAGCTTCATTATGATAACATAATGCTGATATCTTTTCTTCGTTGCACATATGAAGTTTAATGATTACGGGAATGCTTTTCGGGTGAAAATTATGTAACAAGGCAAATATAAGGTAATATGGTTGTAATAAACATAGTATTGATACCCGACCAAATATTTTGTAAAGCATAAACTAAGCATTCTTAATCGCATCGAACTTACTCGATGTAAATCAAACAAAATAGTTGTAAAAGTGAGAACAGACAAACACAATTTCAAATTTTCCAGTACTGGTAAAACGAGAAATAGAAAAGTTACCTCCATCTTTCACGACCACGTATCCCTTTGCATTTGATTATCCGCCAGTCTCACACAGCATATGCATATTATTATCGCGATTCAAAATTTGAAAGACACCTTAAGTCCGCGTTATTCTTATCAATCACGGATGTTCCATCTGTTGGTCAATACACACAATCATACGTTTTAACGATAACGTTACTCACGCAAGTTCAAATGTTTTCTTGGTAAAAGTCTAGTTATCCATTATTCGAAAGCGCGGTAAATGTATGTCTATCAGTAATGGTTTCCGTGTGGGCATCTTGTGAAACACCTGACCGGAATAAATAAAGGTTAAGGTTCTCAAAGGGAAATCTGACCAGATTTGTGCAAGATAAGGCGAGTATTTATAAACAGCTGGATCTTGTACCCCATTGATAGCCCATGAGGCTTATCGGTGAGTCAAATATTGTAGCACAGTTTTGTACATGATGACCTCGAATCGAGTGGATTTCATTTATTTATAGCCGACTGGGCTAAGTTAAATTTAGTTCAATTGGTATAAGTGGTTGATGTTATAATGTCCCAATTAGTGTCATCAGTAACATTTTTAGTGGACTTTAAAGTTCATACAAGCTGAGTTTAAATTTATATCATGGTGTCATGTTTTTATTTTCCGTTATGTGTTTGACTTCCCTTTTTATTTCAATTTTTGTTGCATATTTTATATTACATGGAGTATGCGGTGTTCAGATGAAAGCATGGAAGATGTTTAGCTTTTAACTGGCTATGTGAAATCTAAATGATAAAGGGAACAAAAACAATTCAATAATTTTTATGACTTTCATATAACGCTAAGTTCGAAATTACGCTCCACTAAAATGTTTAAGTAGGATATTCCGTCCCAAAAGTTTCGTAGAAAAAACGAAGTACGAAATTCCGTGTCACACAAATGTTAAAGTATATAAATACGCCCGTAATATTTTTACGTCTGGAACTTCCAATATTTTTACGCCCAGAATCCACTAGAAACTTGTAGGGATATCGGGCGGAATAATGATTCCGTCCATTCTCCAGGCGGAATTCACCGAATCCGTGCCAATTCCGCCCATAATCCGCCCCTTTATTTCGTACGGGAAGGGTTCATATTTTTCTTAGGGCTCAAAATTACAGTGAATGGTATTTTCCAGATTGTTAATGAAAAGCTTTCCTTGAATTGTTAATATATATATATTAATGGAGAAATAAATGGGGATACTTGAAGATTTCATTCCGACACAATCAAGTAATGTATGGTAAACTTGTGGTGTTGACATCTTGCAGTGAACATTTCTGTGAAGAAAATAATTCTAGAGTTGACTTTTATTCATTTAATCAGTTATCTTTTCTCAGAAATCCTCTTTTACAACCATACATTTGTAAAATGCTCAGAAATGAGGATGTTCAGAATCCCCTCTGCTTATATTTATTACCATTTTATCATAAAAGTCCAAGTTAAAGCTGCCCTGGTTTCCAAGTGTATTAAATGGAAGATTTATCTTTATTTTCATTCTAGACTCAGGGAATAGTGTGGCTAAAGACATAAAAGGGTATTACTGGCCAGTATCATTTCCTTCTCAGTTCGATGGAACAGGCTCATAACATGGTCAGATGGCTAGTTGTGAAAAGACATATATTAAATTGTCTTGTTATTAATGTTGTTTTAAATTGGAAAGAGATGTGCTGGTGGTGGTAAATGCTGCTGGTCAGCTATTTAAGGTTTCAATGGTATAATTATACATTTTTAGAAGGTCATTTCGACTGGAGAAAAAATCATCTACTCTCTCTGAGCCACTTCTTTCTCACTGGAACCTGGCAAAAATTTGGCTTCTATGTCATGGCCGTCAAGCACTGTACTTCTGACACTGTACATTGAACTCAAGGCTTTCCAAGTTTTACTACATGTACATACGTAATTAAACATAGATTTCATGCAAATATTTGGCGCTAACTCTTTTCTGGCTTAGTTTGACCTGCAGATATTTCTACACATTATTTTATTTTTATGGTCATCATTATTTTTATTAAACAAAATGTAGGAATTTAAAGTTTTGCTCAGCACTGTGGAAATGTACGTTTGCCCAATACTTAAATGATGCAATGTAGTGTCATGCTAATATTTCATGTTGATTGTCAAAGGTTCCTTCGGGACTACATTGTAACTTTGCTGCTGAACTATGGTTGTCTATTAAAAAACTATGCTGTGTAATGAGCAATATAAGTTTTAAATTGAAAAAAGACAAGCAATGGAAATTAACAGGCCAATCCCATCAGCAGCCAAAAGCCTTAGAATGATGGTCAAAATCCTAGTATGATAATAGTCAAAGCCCTATTATGATAAAGGCAAGTGCCCTAATACCATTATGGGCAAAGCCCTAGTATGATAATGGTCAAAACCCTAGTATGATAATGGTCAAAACCCTAGTATGATAATGGTCAAAACCCTAGTATGATAATGGTTAAAGTCCTAGTATGATAATGGTCAAAACCCTAGTATGATAATGGTTAAAACCCTAGTATGATAATGGTCAAAACCCTAGTACGATAATGGTCAAAATTTTAGTATGATAATGGTCAAAGTCCTAGAATGATAATGGTCAAAACCCTAGTATGATAATTGTCAAAACCCTAGTATGATAATGGTCAAAGTCCTAGTGTGATAGTCAAAATCCTAGTATGATAATAGTCAAAGCCCTATTATGATAAAGGCAAGTGCCCTAATACCATTATGGGCAAAGCCCTAGAATGATCATGGTCAAAACCCTAGTATGATAATGGTCAAAACCCTAGTATGATAATGGTCAAAGTTCTAGTATGATTATGATCAAAGTCCTAGTATGATAATGGTCAAAGTTCTAGTATGATAATGATCAAAGTTCTAGTATGATAATGGTGAAAATCCTAGTATGATAGTGGTCAAAACCCTAGTATGATAATGGTCAAAGTCCTAGTATGATGATGGTCAAAGCCCTAGTATGATATTGGTCAAAACCCTAGTATGATAATGGTCCAAATCCTAGTATGATAATGGTCAAAACCCTAGTATGATAATGGTCAAAGTCCTAGCATGATAATGGTCAAAGTCCTAGCATGATAATGGTCAAAATCCTAGTATTATAATGGTCAAAGTCCTAGTATGATAATGGTGAAAATCCTAGTATGATAGTGGTCAAAACCCTAGTATGATAATGGTCAAAGTCCTAGTATGATGATGGTCAAAGCCCTAGTATGATATTGGTCAAAACCCTAGTATGATAATGGTCCAAATCCTAGTATGATAATGGTCAAAACTCTAGTATGATAATGGTCAAAGTCCTAGCATGATAATGGTCAAATTCCTAGCATGATAATGGTCAAAATCCTAGTATGATAATGGTCAAAGTCCTAGTATGATAATGGTCAAAATCCTAGCATGATAATGGTCAAAGTCCTAGTATGATAATGGTCAAAATCCTAGCATGATAATGGTCAAAGTCCTAGTATGATAATGGTCAAAATCCTAGTATGATAATGGTCAAAATTCTAGTATGATAATGGTCAAAATTCTAGTATGATAATGGTCAAAATCCTAGTATGATAATGGTCAAAGTCCTAGTATGATAATGGTCAAAGTCCTAGAATGGTAATGGTCAAAGCCCTAGTATGATAATGGTCAAAGTCCTAGTATGATAATGGTCAATGTCCTAGTATGATAATAATAATTTTAATAATAATAATAATAATAATAATAATAATAATTATAGTAATAATAATAATTATTATTATGATAACAATAATAATAAACATTGCCAAAGCCCTAGTATGATAATGGCAAAAGCCTTAGTGAGATAATAAATAAAAGCCCTAGTATGAGCCCTAGAATGGTAATGGACAAACCCTAGTATAATAATGGAAAACCCCTAGTATTATAATGAAAAATCCCTAGTATAATAATGGACAAAACCCTAGTATAATAATGGACAAAACCCTAGTATTATAATGGACAAAACCCTAGTATTATAATGGACAAAACCCTAGTATTATAATGGACAAAACCCTAGTATTATAATGGACAAAACCCAGGTATTATAATGGAAAAACCCTAGTATTATAATGGAAAAACCCTAATATTATAATGGACAAAACCCAGGTATTATAATGGACAAAACCCTAGTATTATAATGGACAAAACCCAGGTATTATAATGGAAAAACCCTAGTATTATAATGGAAAAACCCTAATATTATAATGGACAAAACTCTAGTATAATAATGGACAAAACCCTAGTATAATAATGGAAAAACCCTAGTTTTATAATGGACAAAACCCTAGTATTATAATGGACAAAACCCTAGTATAATAATGGAAAAACCGTAGTATTATAATGGACAAAACCCTAGTATTATAATTGACAAAACCCTAGTATTATAATGGAAAAACCCTAGTATTATAATGGAAAAACCCTAGTATTATAATGGACAAAATCCTAGTATAATAATGGAAAAACCCTAGTATAATAATGGAAAAACACTACTATTATAATGGACAAAACCCTAGTATAATAATGGAAAAACCCTAGTATTATAATGGAAAAACCCTAGTATTATAATGGAAAAACCCTAATATAATAATGGAAAAACCCTAGTAATATAATGGACAAAACCCTAGTATTATAATGGACAAAACCCTAGTATTATAATGGACAAAACCCTTATATTAAAATGGAAAAACCCTAGTATTATAATGGACAAAACCCTAGTATGATAATGAAAAACCCTAGTAATATAATGGACAAAACCCTAGTATTATAATGGACAACATCAAAAACCAATGACTAATAACAAAACATGAAACACCCAATCAACAAACCACCATATTAGTATGGCAGGGAACTGTCGGTAAAAGCAAGGGCATTCTTTGGCAGTATTTGTGATGGGTTTATCCCGGAATACAATGTTAAGGTTTCCAAGAAGGCTTTGACTGTATAATTTATATGATAGTCCAGTGTTTTCAATAATGAATGTGAGATATGTATAACTATGTACATATTCTGCCTTTTACAGTAGTTCTCTTGCAAATTAGCCATAATTGGCACATTCGTGATTGTTGGCGTCTCATTTAATATAATACAACATACCTGTGCAATACATACCATGGGAAGAAGACAAGATTCACATTACACCTGTATTTCATATTTTTATCTTGCATTGTAAACAAAAACCACAGTCATAATAAACATGGAGATTTACCGTGTAAAAAGCCTTGCTTAAGTTGAATTTTCCTGGCAGGGATTCCAATAGAAAGAGCTATAATAGGCACAATATAATTCATACAGCAGGGTTAGTGAGTTGTCATATTTATGACAAAACTCGCAGGAGAACCATACACACCAGGAAATCTATTATTATGTTCCCCGAAGAGAGAGAATAAAGCCCTTGCTAAGTTCTCTGTCCGTCCGTCTGGTAGACGGGTGAAAGTCACAGTGACTTTGAAATGAAAAAAACCTTGTCTAAACAATATTAAGAGAACTCTTTGGCATACAACTTTCATTTTTTTGACACTGTGGAGGTTATCCCTATTCTTATGTAACCTTTTGATAAAAAAATTATAATTACTTTGTGGCTTTAAATGCAGTCATTGATTATATCAACTTCAAACTTGCAAAGTTGCAAGAATTGAATATTGTCGTATATTATAAAGGCTTTACATCTTTAGGTAACCATTTTATTTGACCTTGAAGCAGCCATCTATGTATCTGTATAACTTCCAGTCAATAACTTCATGTACTATCTTCGAATGTGTAGGGATGATGGTAATAACCTTAAATTACTCAACAGACATTTAATGACCAATTGGCTGCCATTAGGAGGGCATACATGTTTTGAAAACATCACTTGTGCTCTAATAATGGCTATATGTCCAATAAAGCCCAATCAGTGGCATTTGTCTTGTGTCTTAGACAGCTAGTCTGTGGCAGTTTAACTGAAATCAGACATAGAATTACCTTTTTTGCAATATTTCAATAACAACAAAAATTGTATAATTATGCCCCCCTTCAAAAAAGGGAATTGTATGCATGGTTTAAAATTGTCGACCGAACGGTTACCAAATCATGTCCATCCAATAGCAATTGTTCCTTAAACTTGGAAGAGACTTTGGTCATAACCAAAATATGACTCATATTGATTCAGAGGTCAGTAGCTTGCTAGATCTAAGGGTAACAGCTTGAGTGGCCTTGAACTCAAGAATCTTGTCAGATTTGTAACTAGAGTATGCTGGGCCTATGGTCCTCAAACTTGGTATGGAGGTAAGTCATAACCAGAAAATGAGCTTATTGATTTTGAGGTCAGTAGGTCAAAAGTAGGTCTAAGTGACCTTGAACATAAAAACTTTTTTTTTTTTTCCAATTGATAACTAGAGTTTTCTTTGGCCTATTGAACCTTAACATGGTCATGCCCTGCAGATGACCCAAATTGATTTAGAGGTTAGTTATGCTTGTTTACTTATTAACCATTTCTCATCTTACTAACCATGGACTTCCTTAGCAACCATCAACTTCCTTAGCAACCAGCCCGGGCCTACAACTATTTTGGAAACTGATAAATTTAAATAACCCTAAAATGGAACAAAAACTAATAGCTACTCAAACACTTTGAACAACTCAAAAGTTTGTTTTATTTTAACGAAAGCAAGTCTGGTGTTTATTTAAACTACATGCAGGGTGTATTATTTGGTTTTATTGTAATCATTGCAAGTATTATTGAGTTTGTGTAATGTGCATATAAAAGTCCCCAAACTCACATAGAATCATCGGGCCTACAAGCTTTTTAGGCCCTAGCTACGCCCGGCTGGTGAGTGATACCAAACATGAGTGAACGCACACATTTGCCAACTAGAACTCCTTAGGATAGCAGTAGAATGCCACAGAGCTCCGTAGAAATGTCAAGATTGTTGTGAGAATGCCATGACATTTTCATATTAAATGTATCAATTTTTCCAGTGATCTCAAGGCAGTCTAGGAAATTTAACAACTCTGTGCAATTGCAGTGGTCTTTACTGATAACAACTAACACTTAACTGAGAGCATCAAATGCTCCTAACTGATAATATCCAATGCTCTTTACTAATTATATCCAATGTTATTTATTGATTACATCTATTGCTCATTACTGATTATATCTATTGCTCATTACTGATTATTTCCATTGCTCATTACTGATTATATCCATTGCTCATTACTGATTATATCCATTGCTCATTACTGATTATATCCAATGCTCATTACTGATTATATCCAATGCTCATTACTGATTATATCCAATGCTCATTACTGATTATATCCATTGCTCATTACTGATTATATCCATTGCTCATTACTGATTATATCCAATGCTCATTACTGATTATATCCAATGCTCATTTTTTATTATACCCAATGCTCATTTCTTATAATATCCAATGCTCATTACTGATTATATCCATTTTTCATTACTTATCATATCAAATGTTCTTTACTGATAATACCTGATGTCTTTACTGAGTATATTTAATACTCTTTTACTGATTATATCCAATACCCTTGACTGATTATATTCAATCGTCTTTATTGATATTATCCAATATCTTTTACTGAGTATATCCAATACTCTTTTTACTGATTATATTCAATGGTCTTTACTTCTAACACCTAATGCCTTTCACTTATTATATCCAATGCCCTTGACTGATAATATTCAATGGTCTTTTCTGATACTTCCCAATAATCTTTACTGAATATACCAAATGCTTTTTTCGGAATATAATCAATGTTTTTACTGATAATAACCAATGATCTAGTTTACTGATAATACCCAATTCTCTTTACGGATAATAACCCAATGAATTCGTTATGGAAAAAACCCAATGCTCTTTATGGATAATACCCAGTTCTCTTTACAGATGATACCCAATGAGCTTTATGGATAACACCCAATGACCTTTATGGATAACACCCAATGCTCTTTATGGATACTACCCAATGCTCTTTACTGGCAATTGTAACTCATTACCCTCAACCGTATTGCTCCTTGTCAACAGAAGTTCTTGTGATGTTGATTGCAGTGGTTATGTGTCATTGTATATCTCTTCTCTGATTCAAGTGGAGTTGGTTGCATTTTCTATTGTTAAAATGCATCTCATCTGTTTAATGGAGAGTAGAGCAAACAATGTTTTACAAGTACATCTCAAAGGGCAATTTTATTCAAATGAGGTTCAGGCTGTTCTTCGTTCAGGATCTCTCTAGATACTCCTGTTGTCTGGAGTTTTATTTTCCACTGGATAAATAAGCTATTTTCTTTTACATTTGTTATCATTGTGAGAAAGGCATATAAAAGGAGGCTTAGTGAAGTATATGGAAAATGGTCTCCTTTGGGAGGGCTCAATACTTGTGTTACAAGCAGACCTAGGGCCTATTGTGTGTGCAGTTTTAAGTATCATTTAGCTGATATAAAAAAGAACCATAAAGAGAGGAGAAACATGACATTTTGGGAAATTTAAATATTTATGCTTAGCATGAAGTTTTGTTGATAATTTATGAGAAAATATCTAAGGAAAGCCAATGGTTAAATCAATACATGCAAATTGATAGGAATTATTCTGTTGTAAAATATTCTTCACAAGGTTCCAGACTTTTATTGAACTAATTAACCTTTGTTACAAAAATGCTTTATTTATTTAGCCTTTAAAAAATCAACAAATAGCTCGAGCATCACAATAAAGGTAAAAAAATGTAATACTATTTTATCAATCTTAAACAAGCTGTAAATTGTATATTTCAGCAACAGCCTTGCATTTGCAACAGAGCCAGTGGTTGCCAGCTTAGCCAATTACCTTGGCAACTATGAGCGGATGCCCATCCCAGTACCAGCACATATACGGGTGAGTAATACATCCCTGTACCAGCACATATATGGGTGAGTAACACATACCTGAACATACACATATATGGGCGAGTGATACATCCCTTACCAGCACATATATGGGTGAGTGATTCATCCCTGTACCAGCAAATATGTGGGTGAGATGGGTGGGTGATACATCCCTTACCAGCACATATATGGGTGAGTGATACATCCCTTACCAGCACATATATGGGTGAGTGATACATCCCTTACCAGCACATATATGGGTGGGTAATACATCCCTGTACCAGCAAATATGTGGGTGATTGATACATCCCTTACCAGCACATATATGGGTGATTGATACATCCCTTACCAGCACATATGTGGGTGATTGATACATCCCTGTGCAAGCACATATATGGGTGAGTGATACATTCCTTACCAGCACATATATGGGTGGGTAATACATCCCTGTACCAGCACATATGTGGGTGAGATGGATGGGTGATACATCCCTTACCAGCACATATATGGGTGATTGATACATACCTGTACCAGCAAATATGTGGGTGAGATGGGTGGGTGATACATCCCTTACCAGCACATATATGGGTGAGTGATACATCCCTTACCAGCACATATATGGGTGATTGATACATACCTGTACCAGCAAATATTTGGGTGAGATGGGTGGGTGATACATCCCTTACCACCACATATATGGGTGAGTGATACATCCCTTACCAGCACATATATGGGTGAGTGATACATCCCTTACCAGCACATATATGGGTGAGTGATACATCCCTTACCAGCACATATATGGGTGAGTGATACATCACTTACCAGCACATATATGGGTGGGTAATACATCCCTGTACCAGCACATATATGGGTGATTGATACATTCCTTACCAGCACATATATGGGTGAGTGATACATCCCTTACCAGCACATATATGGGCGGGTAAAACATCCCTGTACCAGCACATATATGGGTGAGTGATACATTCCTTACCAGCACATATATGGGTGGGTAATACATTCCTGTACCAGCACATATATGGGTGAGTGATACATTCCTTACCAGCACATTTATGGGTGGGTAATACATTCCTGTACCAGCACATATATGGGTGAGTGATACATTCCTTACCAGCACATATATGGGTGGGTAATACATTCCTGTACCAGCACATATATGGGTGAGTGATACATTCCTTTCCAGCACATATATGAGTGAGTGATACATTCCTTACCAGCACATATATGGGTGATTGATACACCCCATACCAGCAAATATATGGGTGGGTAATACATCCCTTACCAGCACATATATGGGTGAGTGAAACATCCCTGAACATACACATATATGGGTGAGTAATACATCCCTTACCAGCACATATATGGGTGAGTGAAACATCCCTGAACATACACATAAATTATATGGGTGATTGAAACATCCCTTACCAGCACATATATGGGTGAGTAATACATACCCTTACCTGCACATATATGGGTGAGTGATACATCCCTTACCAGCAAATATCTATGTCAGTAATACATCCCTAACCAGCACATATATTGGTGAGTTATACATCCCTTACCAGCACATATATGGATGGGTAATACATCCATGTACCTGCACATATATGGGTGGGTAAAACATACCTGAACATACACATATATGGGTGGGTAATACATCCCTTACCAGCACATATATTGGAGGGTAATACATCCCTGTACCAGCACATATATGGGTGAGTAATACATCCCTGTACCAGCACATATATGGGTGAGTAACACATACCTGAACATACACATATATGGGTGGATAATACATCCCTTACCAGCACATATATGGGTGGGTAATACATCCCTGTACCAGCACATATATGGGTGAGTAACACATACCTGAACATACACATATATGGGTGGGTAATACATCCCTTACCAGCACATATATGGGTGGGTAATACATCCCTGTGCCAGCACATAATTGGGTAAGTAATACATACCTGAACATACACATATATGGGTGGGTAATACATCCCTGTACCTGCACATATGTTGGTGAGTAATACATCCCTGTGCCAGAACATATATGGGTGAGTGATACATCCCTGTACCAGCACATATATGGGTGAGTAATACATACCTGAAAATACACATATATGGATGGGTAACAATCCCTGTGCCAGCACATATATGGGTGGGTAATATATCCCTGTACCAGCACTTATATGGGTGAGTGATACATTCCTGTACAGACACATATATGGGTGGGTAATACATCTCTGTTCCAACACATATATGGGTGAGTAATACATACCTGAACATACAAATACATCCCTGTGCCAGAACATATATGGGTGGGTAATACATACCTGAACATACAAATACATCCCTGTGCCAGAACATATATGGGTGAGTAATACATACCTCAACATACAAATACATCCCTGTGCCAGAACATATATGGGTGGGTAATACATCTCTGTTCCAACACATATATGGGTGGGTAATACATCCCTGTTCAAACACATATACGGATGACGATACATCCCTGTACCAGCACATATATGGATGACGATACATCCCTGTACCAGCACATATAAGGATGAGGATACATCCCTGTACCAGCACATATACGGTTGACCTATACATCCCTGTACCAGCACATATACGGTTGACCTATATATCCCTGTACCAGCACATATACGGTTGACCGATACATCACTGTACCATCACATAGACGGTTGACCGATACATCCCTGTACTGCCACATATACAGTTGACCAATACATCCCTGTACCAACACATAAAAGGAAGACCGATACATCCCTGTACCAGCACATATACGGTTGACCGATACATCACTGTACCAGCACATATACGGTTGACCGATACATTCCTGTACCAGCACATATACAGTTGACCAATACATCCCTGTACCAGCACATATACGGTTGACCGATACATCCCTGTACCAGCACATATATGGAAGACAGAAACATCCCTGTACCAGCACATATACGGTTGACCGATACATCCCTGTACCAGCACATATACGGTTGACCGATACATCCCTGTACCAGCACATATACGGTTGACCGATACATCCCTGTTCCAGCACATATATGGTGGACAGATACCTCCCTGTTCCAGCACATATATGGTTGACCGATACATTCCTGTACCAGCACATACAAGGACGACCAATACATCCCTGTACCAGCACATATATGGTTGACCGAAACATCCCTGTACCAGCACTTATACGGTTGACCAATACATCCCTGTTCAGCACATATACGGTTGACCGATACATCCCTGTTCCAGCACATAAACAGTTGACCGATACATCCCTGTACCAGCACATATATGGTTGACCAATACATCCCTGTACCAGCACATATACAGTTGAACGTTACATCCCTGTTCCTGCACATATACAGTTGACCGATACATCCCTGTACCAGCACATATATGGTTGACCAATACATCCCTGTACCAGCACATATACGGTTGACCGATACATCCCTGTACCAGGGCATAAAAGGATGATGTTACATCCCTGTACCAGCACATATAAGGTCGACCGATACATCCCTGTACCAGCACATATATAGTTTAACTAAACATCCCTGTACCAGCACATATACGGTTGACAGATACATCCCTGTATCAGCACATATACGGTTGACCGATACATCCCTGTAACAGAACATATACAGTTGAATGAAACATTCCTGTACCAGCACATATACGGTTGACCGATACATCCCTGTACCAGCACATATACAGTTGACCGATACATCCCTGTACCAGTACATATACAGTTGACCGATACATCCCTGTACCAGCACATATACAGTTGACTGAAACATCCCTGTACCAGCACATATACGGTTGACCGATACATTCCTGTACCAGCACATATACGGTTGACCGAAACATCCCTGTACCAGCACATATACAGTTGACCGATACATCCCTGTACCAGCACATATCCAGTTGACTGAAACATCCCTGTACCAGCACATATACGGTTGACCGATACATCCCTGTACCAGCACATATACAGTTGACTGAAACATCCCTGTACCAGCACATATATAGTTGACCGATACATTCCTGTACCAGCACATATACAGTTGACCAATACATCCCTGTACCAGCACATATACGGTTGACCGATACATCACTGTATCAGCACATATACGGTTGACCGATACATCCCTGTACCAGCACATATACAGTTGACCAATACATCCCTGTACCAGCACATATACGGTTGACCGATACATCCCTGTACCAGCACATATACGGTTGACCGATACATCCCTGTACCAGCACATATACGGTTGACCGATACATCCCTGTACCAGCACATATACAGTTGACCAATACATCACTGTATCAGCACATATACAGTTGACCGATACATCCATGTACCAGCACATATACGGTTGACCGATACATCCCTGTACCAGCACATATACAGTTGACCAATACATCACTGTATCAGCACATATACAGTTGACCAATACATCCCTGTACCAGCACATATACAGTTGACCGATACATCACTGTATCAGCACATATAAGGATGACAGATACATCTCTCTACTGGCACAAATATGGTAGTGTGATACATGATATGGATCATCATTTAACCTTATATCCTATTTGACACAAAGACATTAAGACATTAGATGGAGACCCTGTTTTGACTGTTTTTGGCAGCCCTCCTTTAAAAAAAAGTTTGATTTGTCCATTAATTTGTACATTTGGTAATTCTTTACTGAAGATGTTTTTTCCCCTTTGCTGCTGTCTTGTATTAGATTATAAGCAACCATAATTGTTCCTACCACATTTCATATAGATGTATTTCTTAAGTGTTTAACTTGTCAAGAATGTGTCTTGTTTTCTCTAGTTTCTTTTTCTATATTAGTCAAGACTGACTTGTTTTATTTTGAGGAATAGCTGGAGCTATTCTTACCACATGTTTGTAATAAAATAGACTTGACACAAGGCAATAATTGTTGCTGAAAAAAATTGTAAGCTAGAAAAAAGCCTTAAGTTTCCTTTTTGCATCATTTTTAGTCTCAACACTGTAAGAGAGATCAGACCTGTTAATATTGGCTACTTAATGTTCTCAACATATACATCAGTGACTATCCAAAACAATTTGTTACATCGGAAAATAGGGACTAGGCAAACCATTATGTTATATGGGCATATAGTGACTAGGCAAACCATTATGTTACATAGGCAGATAGTGACTAGACAAAACATTATGTGATATGGGCAGATAGTGACTAGGCAAACCATTATGTTATATGGGCAGATAGTGACTAGGCAAACCATTATGTTATATGGGCAGATAGTTACTAGGCGAACCATTATGTTATATGGGCAGATAGTGACTAGGCAAACCATTATGTTATATGGGCAGATAGGGACTAGGCAAACCATTATGTTACATGGGAAAATAGGGACTGGGCAAACCATTATGTTATATGGGCAGATAGTGACTAGGCAAACCATTATGTTATGTGGGCAGATAGTGACTAGGCAAACCATTATGTTATATGGGCAGATAGTGACTATAGGGAAACATTATGTTATATGAGCAGATAGTGACTAGGCAAACCATTATGTTATGTGGGCAGATAGTAACTAGGCAAACCATTATGTTATGTGGGCAGATAGTGACTAGGTGAATCATTATGTTATGTGAGCAGATAGTGACTAGGTGAATCATTATGTTATGTGGGCAGATAGTGACTAGGCAAACCATAATGTTATGTGGGCAGATAGTGACTAGGCAAACCATTATATTATGTGGGCAGATAGTGACTAGGCAACCATAATGTTATGTGGGCAGATAGTGACTAAGCAAACCATTATGTTATGTGGGCAGATAGTGACTAGGCAAACCATTATGTTATGTGGGCAGATAGTGACTAGGCAAACCATTATATTATGTGGGCAGATAGTGACTAGGTGAACCATTATGATATGTGGACAGATAGTGACTAGGCAAACGATTATGTTATGTGGGCAGATAGTGACTAGGCGAACTATTTTGTTGTATGGACATAGTGGCTAGACAAACCATCATGTTATATTGGCAAATAGTGACTAGGTAAAATATCATATCACATTGGCAGATAGTGACTAGGCAAACCATTATCTTATATGGGCAGATAGTGACTAGGCATCCCATTATTTAATATGGGCAAATTGTGACTAGACAAACCATCATGTCATATGAACATAGCAACTAGGCAAACCATCATGTTATATTGGCAGAAAGTGACTAAATTAACCATCATGTTATATGTACATAGTGACTAGACAAACCATCATGTCATATTGGCAGAAAGTGACTAAATTAACCATCATGTTATATGTACATAGCGACTAGGCAAACCATCATGTTATATGTACATAGCGACTAGGCAAACCATCATGCAATATTGGCAGAAAGTGACTAAATCAACCATCATGTTATATGGGCAGATAGTGACTAAATTAACCATCATGTTATATGTACATAGCGACTAGGCAAACCATCATGTTATATGTACATAGCGACTAGGCAAACCATCATGTAATATTGGCAGAAAGTGACTAAATTAACCATCATGTTATATGTACATAGCGACTAGGCAAACCATCATGTTATATGTACATAGCGACTAGGCAAACCATCATGTAATATTGGCAGAAAGTGACTAAATAAACAATCATGTTATATGTACATAGTGAATAGACAAACCATCATGTTATATGTACATAACGACGAGGCAAACCATCATGTTATATGTACATAGCGACTAAATAAATCATCATGTTATATGTACATAGCGACTAGGGAAACCATCATGTTATATGTACATAGCGACTAGGCAAACCATCATGTTATATGTACATAGCGACTAGGCAAACCATCATGTTATATTGGCAGAAAGTGACTAAATAAACCATCATGTTATATGGGCAGATAGTGACTAGGCAAACCAATTTGATTATGGGCAGATAGTGACTAAGCAAATCATCATGTTATATGGTCAGATCGTGACTAGGCAAATCATTTTGATTATGTGCAGACAGTTACTAGGCAAACCATCAAGCTATATGGATAGATAGTGATTAGGTGAACCATCTTGTATATCGGCAGATATTGACTAGGTAAACCATCATGTTATATGGGCAGATATAGACTAGGCGAACCATTATTTAATATGGGCAGACAGTTACTAGGCAAACCATTGTGTTATATGGGCAGATAGTGACTAGGCAAACCACCATGTTACATGACTAGATCTCATGTTGGGCAGATCACATCCTTGGCAGATAACTTTTTCTGTTTTTTAGTATGTCATTATCTAAAATGACATATGGTAATCCGTCTCTATTTGTGTAACATACCGATAGCATTTGTTGCCAAGGGCTTTATGAAGTGATGTGAAATGTATTGTAGCTTCAGATGCCATGACTAAAGTAGGTAATAGGGATGCTGAGAAGTGATTCATAAGATCATCTTTACGTCTATTAGTGAGAGGCACATCAGACAAGCCATTATTTACTGTCAATATTGCGCCACCTATTTGTCCATTTTTAGTGCAAATTGGATGTCTCATTATTTACAATTTGTCTCTGGAAAAATCGTGTCAAGTCAATCTCAATTGACACTTAAGTAGTAAATAAACAGGATGTATATGACAAGATACAGTATGTCTCAAGAAGTCATCTTAATGAGTCTAAATTTAGTCATTGGTGCGGTTTTCATGGAAAATTATTCATACTGTGGCATCAAAATGGATTCTGTACATGATGGCAGTCCATAGTAATGTACGTGCCTCTTGGTTATCTAAGCTTTCTATCTTGACTGTCATCTAATGGTATGTAAATGAGGGGCCAAGATGACTTGATTTTAATTGTTTTTACTCCGCTGGCTTCTGACTTTGTCTTCCTTTAATCTGGGACTCTGAATTGTCCTGGGAGCAATTAGAAAGTCTGCTGTTTACAGGGAAATGGTCCCTGTTGCAGAATAACTGATGCAGTTTATTTAAATAAAACAGGCCAATGTAAGCAGTTTGTTTAACCAACGACTGAGCCATTAAAGGCTCTGTTCAATGATAAATGACCTTTTTCAATTTCAATGAGCAGAATTAGTTTTAATAAAGCCCTTGTTATTCATAAAAATAGTATTTTTCAAGTTGTACAGAACATTCAAAGCAAAAAGAAATGTCCCTATTGTCTTCAGCAGAAATCAACAGTTTCGATTTTCTGCAGAATGGTTGATTTTCAAATCATTTAAACTCATTTGCATTATTTCTGGACATTTTAATTGTTTGCAAATATCTCGTTGTCTGTTGACATTCCATCACTATACTCATGCTATGTTTGTCTTAATTTCAGTGCTGACATCATGTAATGAACGTCTTAATTTCAATGCTGACATCATGTATAAATGTCTTAATTTCAATGCTGACATCATGTCATGAATGTCTTAATTTCAATGCTGACATCATGTCATGATTGTCTTAAATTCAATGCTGGCTTCATGTCATGAATGTCTTAATTTCAAGTCTGACATCTTGTCATGTTGTTAATGTCTTTATTTTAGTGCTGACATCATGTCATGAATGTCTTGATTTCAATTCTGACATCATGTCATGAATGCCTTAATTTCAATTCTGACATCATGTAATGAATGTCTTAATTTCAGTGCTGACATCGTGTCATGATTTTCTTAATCTTAATGCTGACTAATGTTATATTTGTCTCAATTTCAGTGTTGACCTATGTTATGGTTGTCTTAGTTTAAGCATTTGTTCATGTATTATTTTCTTTATTTTAGTGCCGACTGATATAATGTTTCATTTGCTATTTCAGGATCGCGAGTTTCTAGAACTGGAGATCAAATATGGTATTTTACAGGTAAGCAATTGTCATTGTTACCGCTTGTATAACAATGAAAGCTTGTATAGGATTCCAGGATGATTATAATACAATTATTTTTAAGGAGGTATCTCAAATGAGTGGTTGCATAATTCTACAAGCTTAAGACCATTTTGATATGATTGCCTAAGAAGACAAAAGAAAAATGTTTTATAAAATGAGTTCACTCACTCTTTGCAGCAGGGTATATTGAAACAGTATGAGGATATCATTACGCCAAGATTGAAATGTCATTTTATGATATAAAGAAGCTCAATGTAAGTGTGTTTCCCCGACATAAAATTCATTAGATTAGACATTGAGTCTTGGAGGGATCCATTGATCTTTTCTCTAATTTGTCGTTTTTATGACAATTGAATGTATATGGACTTGCTACGGCATCAATCTTACAATATTAACACAATTTAGCAACAGAGTACAGTAATAGTTGTTTGTCCGAGTTGTTTTTGTATGGCTGTTTCCAGCATCAATTTTCATTTGTCAGGAATTCCTAAATTGTGGCGCTGGTGTGGGAAGATGCTCAATTTTCCGTCTAATGTTCTGTAATGTTGGTGGCCTAATTGAGGACATCATTTTCCGTTTGATTTGAGATAAGAGTATATTGGAAGGTTTCAAGAGAGATCTTGGCAGAAGGCAAAGCCACATGGTGATTATGGCGAAACCATCTCCATATCAGTGACCTTTCATTAGTAAGACTTTGCAAAATCAAAACTATAATCATTTATAATATTATCATACAGAATCAGACAAAATAATGTGTCTGAAGTTTGAAACCATGTATAATGTATAATCAAGTTACATAAAATCTAGATTACATGTACTTTTGAATGTTACAACTGCTGTGACAGTTGTCTTAGTGACTTCCCCTGAATCTGTTCCAGTCACCATTCTCACTTCTTAAGCCATTGTTATTACAAAATACAGCTTTTCCACTCCTTTAACTAACTCAACCGTCAAAAAACATTCCTTGCCATTACTACCACTCCCATTGCTGTTCCTACCACACCTATTGCTGTTGCTACCACACCTATTGCTGTTCCTACCACACCTATTGCTGTTGCTACCACACCTATTGCTGTTGCTACCACACCTATTGCTGTTGCTACCACACCAATTGTCATTGCTTCCACATTCATTGCCATTGCTACCACACCTATTGTTATTGCTACCACACCTATTGCTGTTGCTACCACACCTATTGCTGTTCCTACCACACCTATTGCTGTTGCTACCACACCTATTGTTGTTGCTACCACACCTATTGCTGTTCCTACCACACCTATTGCTGTTCCTACCACACCTATTGCTGTTGCTACCACACCTATTGCTGTTGCTACCACACCAATTGTCATTGCTTCCACATTCATTGCCATTGCTACCACACCTATTGTTATTGTTACCACACCCATTGCTGATGCTACCATACCCATTGCTGTTGCTACCACACCAATTACTGCTGCTACCACACCCATTGCTGTTCCTACCACACCCATTGCTGTTGCTACCACACCCATTGCCATTGCTTCCACATTCATTGCTGATGCTTCCACACCCATTGCTGTTACTACCACACCCATTGCCATTGCTTCTACATGCATTGCCATTGCTTCCACATTCATTGCTGATGCTACCACACCCATTGCTGATTGCCATTGCTTCCACATTCATTGCTGATGCTACCACACCCATTGCTGTTGCTACCACACCCATTGCCATTGCTTCCACATGCATTTTCATTGCTTTCACATTTATTGATGTTGGTACCACACCCATTTCTATTGCTTTCACACCCATTGTTGTTGCTTCCACATCCATTGCTGTTGCAACCACACCCATTGCCATTGCTACTACATTCATTGCCATTGCTACCACAATCACTTCCATTGCTACCACAATCACTGCCATTGCTTCCACATGCATTGCCATTGCTTCCACATTCATTGCTGATGCTACCACACCCATTGCTGATTGCCATTGCTTCCACATTCATTGCTGATGCTACCACACCCATTGCTGTTGCTACCACACCCATTGCCATTGCTTCCACATGCATTTTCATTGCTTTCACATTTATTGATGTTGGTACCACACCCATTTCTATTGCTTTCACACCCATTGCTGTTGCTTCCACATCCATTGCTGTTGCAACCACACCCATTGCTGTTGCTACTACATTCATTGCCATTGCTACCACAATCACTGCCATTGCTACCACATTCATTGCCATTGCTACCGTTTTCACTGCCATTGCTACCACAGTCATTGCCATTGCTACCAATTTTACTGCAATTGCTACCACATCCATTGCCATTGCTACCACATTCATTGCTACCACATTCATTGCCATTGGTACCACATTCATTGCCATTGCTATCAATTTTACTGCAATTGCTACCACATCCATTGCCATTGCTACCACATTCATTGCTACCACATTCATTGTTATTGGTACCACATTCATTGCCATTACTACCACACTTGTTACCATTGCTACCTCATCCCTTGCCATTGCTACCACACCGATTTTCATTGCTACCACATGCATATCTGTTAATACCACACCCATTTGCCATTGCTACCACATTCATTGCTGATGCTACCACATCTGTTGACATTGCTATCACATCCATTGACATTGCTTCCACATTTGTTGCAATTGCTACCATACCCCTTGCCATTGCTATCACACTGATTACCATTGCTGCCACACCCATTGCTGTTGCTACCACACCCATTACTGTTATTCCCGCACCCATTGCCGTTCCTACCATATTCATTGCCATTGCTACCACATTCACTGCCATTGCTACCACATTTATTGCCGTTGGTACCACATTCATTGCCATTGCTACCACATTCACTGCCATTGCTACCACATTTATTGCCGTTGGTACCACATTCATTGCCATTGCTACCACATTCATTGCCATTGCTACCAAATCCATTGCCATTGCTACCACACTGAATGTCATTGCTACCACACCCATAGCTGTTGCTACCACATCCATTTTCCATTGCTACCATATTCATTGCAATTACTGCCATATATATTGCCATTGATACAATATATATTGCCTTTGCTACCTCATTCATTGCCATTGCTATCACACCCATGCATTGCCATTGCTATCACACCTATTCATTGCCATTGCTATCACACCCATTTTACATTGCTACCACATCCATTTTTTATTTCTACCACATCCATTTGCCATTGCTATCACACTCATTTGCCATTGCTACCACATTCATTGCCATTGGTACCACATTCAGTGCCATTGGTACCACATTCACTGCCATTGGTACCACATTCACTGCCATTGGTACCACATTCATTGCCATTGGTACCACATTCACTGCCATTGGTACCACATTCATTGCCATTGGTACCACATTCATTTCCATTGCTTCCACATTTATTGCCATTGCTACCACATTCATTGCCATTGGTACCACATTCATTGGCATTGCTACAACATTCATTGCCACCACATTAATTGCCATTGCTACAACATTTATTGTCATTGCTACAACATTCATTGCCATTGCTACCACATTCACTGCCATTGCTACCACATTCATTGCCATTGCTACCACATTCATTGCCATTGCTACCACATTCATTGCCATTGCTACAACATTCATTGCCATTGCTACCACATTCATTGCCATTGCTACCACACCTAATTGCATTGCTACCACATTCATTGCCATTGCTACAACATTCATTGCCATTGCTACAACATTCATTGCCATTGCTACCACATTCATTGCCATTGCTACCACATTCATTGCCATTGCTACAACATTCATTGCCATTGCTACCACATTCATTGCCATTGCTACCACATTCATTGCCATTGCTACAACATTCATTGCCATTGCTACAACATACAGTGCCATTGCTACAACATTCATTGCCATTGCTACAACATTCATTGCCATTGCTACCACATACATTGCCATTGCTACCACATACATTGCCATTGCTACCACATTCATTGCCATTGCTACCACATTCATTGCCATTGCTACCACATTCAGTGCCATTGCTACAACATTCATTGCCATTGCTACAACATTCATTGCCATTGCTACCACATACATTGCCATTGCTACCACATTCATTGCCATTGCTACCACATTCATTGCCATTGCTACCACATTTATTGCCATTGCTGCAACATTCATTGCCATTGCTACCACATTCATTGCCATTGCTATCACACTCATTTGCCATTGCTACCACATTCATTTGCCATTAATTGCTACCATGCCCATTTTCCATTGCTATAACACCCAATCGCCATTGCTATCACACCTATTTGCCATTGCTATCACACCTAATTGCATTGCTATCACACTCATTTGCCATTGCTTCCACACCCATTAGCCATTGCTATCACACCCAATTGCATTGCTATCACACTCATTTGCCATTGCTACCATGCCCATTTGCTATTGCTTAACCACCTCCATTGATGTTTATACCACACTCATTGACATTGCTATCACACCTTTTACCATTTCTACCACATTAATTACTATTGTTACCACACCTTTTGCCATTACTTCAAAATCTATTGATATAAATACCACCCTCATTCCAGCTACTATCACTATTGTTGCTGCTGCCAACATATCCATTGATGTTAATACCACACCCATTGATGGCAAAAACAAAAATTCCCCTATTTTTAGTTATAGCAAATTGTTTTGGAGATTTAGCTTTAAAAACTTAAGCAAACTTTTCAATGTGTTCTTATGTAATCATCGATATATTGAGGGTTTATAGTGCTTAACCAGCCCTCTCCAATAGTTTTACACCCAAACTTCCATGAATTACATTAACTTGCAGAAATTATCAAAACATCATTGTTACCATTGATAGTGATTTTGTATTGTCTTGTCAGCCTTTCATTTTCTATTAAAATGTGTTGTTGTTTTTTTGCTGATTGTCATTAAAAGGTAACAGAGTGATTAAACAGTAATAAAAGCTCTGAAACACTTATTTCAACATTCATAATGTGCTACCACATCCATTGCTACCACATTCACCGCATTGCTTTGTGCAATTTTGATGGACAATAATTTACTGTTCCTGAGTGATAACCAGTACTAATCATAGATGAAGCTCCAAGTGAGGATTGAACCATGGACCCATTGAACCAGAGTCTGATAAGCATACTACCTGGCTACTGCCTCTGTTAAATCATATAAAAGCATTGCTTTAATATAACTCTTAAAGCGACGATGTGTATCTTTTTAGTTCCCATCCTCTCTGTGGTGTGGCAGTAGCACCAATTTTCATCCAGTAGCCATGCAATACGTTTTACGTTGATGTTTTTATGAAGCAAACTTAATTTCCCATTGATATGATGCGCCAAAAATAATAAGTTTTAGTTATATTGCTACCTATGTTTTGAAAAGGGCAGACAGAACAACATTGTTTGTTGTTATTTACCATTTGGAGATCAGTTTGGAGATCAGTTGGGAGATTGAATATCAGTTGGGAGATTGAACATCAGTTGGGAGATTGAATATCAGTTGGGAGATTGAATATCAGTTGGGAAATTGAACATATGTTGGGAGATTGAATATCAGTTGGGAGATTGAATATCAGTTGGGAGATTGAATATTGGTAAATGGGAGATTGAACATTGGTTGGGAGATTGAACATTGTTTGGGAGATTGGACATCGGTTGGGAGATTGGACATCTGTTGGGAGATTGAACATTGGTTGGGAGATTGAACATCGGTTGGGAGATTGAACATCGGTAGGGAGATTGAACATTGGTTGAGATATTGAAAATCGGTTGGGAGATTGACATGGTAGGGAGATTGAACATTGTTTGGGAGATTGAACATCGGTTGGGAGATTGAACATTGTTTGGGAGATTGACCATTGTTTGGGAGATTGGACATCGGTTGGGAGATTGAACATTGGTTGGGAGATTGAACATGGGTTGGGAGATTGAACATTGTTTGGGAGATTGGACATCGTTTGGGAGATTGAACATTGGTAGGGAGATTGAACATTGGTAGGGAGATTGAACATTGTTTGGGAGATTGGACATTGTTTGGGAGATTGAACATCGGTAGGGAGATTGAACATTGGTAGGGAGATTGAACATTGGTAGGGAGATTGAACATTGTTTGGGATATTGGACATGGGTTGGGAGATTGGACATCGGTTGGGAGATTGAACATTGGTAGGGAGATTGAACATTGGTAGGGAGATTGAACATTGTTTTGGGAGATTGGACATCGGTTGGGAGATTGAACATCTGTTGGGAGATTGAACATTGGTAGGGAGATTGTGCATTGTTTGGGAGATTGGACATCGGTTGGGAGATTGAACATTGTTTGGGAGATTGAACATCGGTTGGGAGATTGGACATTGGTTGGGAGATTGAACATTGTTTGGGAGATTGGACATTGTTTGGGAGATTGAACATTGTTTGGGAGATTGAACATCGGTTAGGAGATTGAACATTGTTTGGGAGATTGAACATCAGTAGGGAGATTGAACATTGTTTGGGAGATTGGACATTGTTTGGGAGATTGAACATTGTTTGGGAGATTGAACATTGTGTGGGAAATTGAACATCGTTTGGGAGATTGAACATCAGATTTGAGATTGAACATTGTTTGGGAGATTGAATATAGGGAGGTAGATTGAACATTGGTTTGGAGATTGAACATTTGAACATTGTTTGGGAGATTGGACATTGCTTGGGAGATTGAACATCGGTTGGGAGATTGAACATTGGTTGGGAGATTGAATATAGGTAGGTAGATTGAATATCAGTTGGGAGATTAAACATTGGTTGGAAGATTAGACAGCAGTAAAGAGATTAAATTTGTAGGTAGATGGAATATTGGTAGGGAGATTGAATATTGGTTGAGGATTGCATATTGCTGGGAGATTGAATACCAGTTGGGAGATCAAAAATCAGTTGGGAGACTGAACAACGGTTGGAAGATTGAACATCAGTAGGGAAATTGAATATTGGTAGGTAGATTGAACATTTGTTACACTATTGAACATTGGATGGGAGATTGAATATCAGTTGGGAATTCGAACATCTGTTACACTATTGAAAATTGGATGGGAGATTGAATATCAGTTGGGAAATTGAACATCTGTTACACTATTGAACATTGGATGGGAGATTGAATATCAGTTGGGAAATTGAACATCTGTTACACTATTGAACATTGGATGGGAGATTGAATATCAGTTGGGAAATTGAACATTGGAGATGGAATATCGGTTAGGTGATTGAACATCGATTGGGAGATTGAACGTCGGTTGTGAGATTGAACATCGGTGAATGTGATAAGCAGATAACTTTGGACAGGCCTTATATCACCCTGAACACAGTCAAAATAAAATGTCAAGAGGAGTTGGAAAGCAATGAAAAATGTTTAAAACTATATATAGTTTAATGTAAGTATGCAAAGTTTTGAAAAAATCAGAATGCCTGTAGTTCACATTATTTGATGTTTATCTTGAAGAAATAGTGAAAGCCGTAAATTATCCTATCCTTTTGTTAAAGTCTAAAATTGTCAGCAGTGAAGTAGCTGTTTCTATCTTGACCATTTCTTTCTGCAGTCATCTGTACTGCCATGTCATGTTGCCACTGTTGTGGGTTGTGGTATTTCTGGGACTTTGCTCCATATTGATGCTATTTTCATATATTCATCAATTGCTGGTCAATTATTTCAGAAAAGTCTTTCTTCCTAAAGCCCAGAGGTTCTCTCGGATAATAACTATTGACAATTCGGCTTTGAAATGCAGCAAAAATAGTCTGTAAAATGATATTGGCGTCAATAAGGCAACTGCTTCGTTCGAGCTATAAACCAATATTCAGTCTTTAATCCTTATAATCATGCTGTAAGGACACATAATTCATTTTATTATCGGCTTTTAATAACATTTCGTTATTCTAGGGGGGTTTGCTACACTATGATAGATGAGATGGCTAACATATTTTTTCAAATGCCTGGGGAGAGATGAAATTAAAGTTTCTGACGGTTTAAAAGACAAATGTAATTGCTTTTTTCATCATTCAGAAAGTTGGAATGCAATTCAAGCAAAATTTGATGGAAAATCTAACTACAGATACAGAAATTAAATGCAATTAATGGTTCAATGTGACCTATGAAATGTAAAATCTATGTTTTATTGCCTTGCTGAAGTGTGATTAGGTTGACACATTGGTATATTGATGGGAAAATAAGAGATTGTGAGTGGTGATCGCCAAGTGTGATGCTACTGTAGTGGAGGGTGAGTGAATGGTGCAGTATCCAGGATACATACTGATGCAGTTGATGACAGTTTATTGCCAGATTGATTAAAGATTGAAGACCCACTGATCAAGTAACTAAGCAGAGATTACCTTCCTTTGAACATTATTTCATGATGTTGTCAGTTTTAAATCCAGTCAGTTAAATCCCTAAGCAGAAATCAAAGCGCGAGGCGCTGAAAGACTATCTGCGGGCAAATATGTGAGAGTTGCAAATTTTATTTGAACTATGGGAATATGGGTGAAGAGCACATAAATAAAAGTGAAAAATGTGCTGACAGCGCTTGTGCCCACACTGGCGAAGAAACAAACATATCTATATCTTTATGGCGTCTTGTGTCATTTTGTTTTTGTAAATGTCACTTCAATCGTCGTAATCCCCCCATCCCCGTGTATTTAGTGTTTCAATGCATGCCCCATTTCAATCGTTTCTAAAGGTTTTTCATTGCTTTGATTAGATATTATACGATAGGAAAATACAATACATCATATATATATATATTTATATACATATATATATATATATATATATATATATATATATATATATATATATCATTTCCTTTTATTAACATACACGTTTTGTTTAGGGAAAATCATTTTTTTACAAACAACTTCAGCAATAATTCCATTCAAAATGCACAGCTTTATATCAATTCAGTCGACCTATCCCCATGTATTTGAAGTTACAGTAAATGCTCTTTTCAATTGCGTCTAAAGGTTTTTCGGTGCTTTGATTAGATAGCATACGTTAGACAAATTTTATGAACTTACACGTTTTAATTCTTTAAGGAAAATGATTTTATTTTTACGAGCAACTTTAGCAATAATACCTTTTAAAATGAGTTTATCAGATGGTCGTTTTCCCGCGGTGAGGTCAAACATGTGGTCAGTTGATGTATGTAGAAACCATGTTTAGAATATAGGTCATTTAATGAAGTTGAAACTATTTTTAGATTATCGTAACTAGTCTGTTTTTATGAATGAGAATAGGACTGTGCTTTTTAAAGTTTATTAATAAATTTAATGTTATTTATGTTTAATGTAAGTACCTGTGTAGAAACAGTTCTAGTGCTGTTATGAATGCTTCGTACCCTTTGGATGTTAAACAGGTTTAATTCGAACTACTTAATTTGCTTCACCAAACGTATGCATGACTCACTGTCGTATCAGGGCATGTGTGCTTATATAAATTGAAAGCCTAATGTCTAAAACTATGCCAAGAATACACCGGAATGAAGCTTTTATGCAAAAATGAAAACATCTCATTAGAAATATAAACGCCTAAAATCAAGGAATGAATAGTATCTTGTTATTGTGTAGCTGAGGTAAATTATAATGTATATAGTATTTGAAGCATTAGCAATGCGAAACCTGAGATACAACTATTTTAACACTAAGACAATAATTATATTTGTTTCTTGTCTCATAAAAGTCAAGTAAACAATCACCATTACAAATAAGAGTGCTTCAGGGTCACGTCAGGTTTAAATAACAAATCCTGCAGGCGATGGGACACTTGTGGTCGGTAATAATTTCTGAAACATCATGGGTTAAACTAGAGTGAATATCAATACTGTATGTTATCTTCCTACCAGAGCCTCCATTATCTTGACCCTCATTAATCTGATAAATATAACGATCTAAAAATAGTTATATTCTGCTAAAAATAAAACGCCGGGATACATAATTACAGTGCGGAAATAGCTGAACAAACAAAAACTCATACTCGGACTGCAACACCACCAATCCATTTGTATGGTTTCGACGTCATTCTGCTAAACATAGAGCGCATTGAGACCAAAAAATGGGTTAAAACGACATGAATAGAAGTAGTTCTTTGGAGTTTGTGATCTTAAGACTACCTGGGCACATGCGCAGATAGTCTAAAAACTGGGCTTGGAGAAAAACTAGAAATTAATATTGAGCTATGGAATTTGAGCAAAATGGTGTTATATAGCAGTTTGTGTAAGATCCATTTGTCAGCTTATATACAAACATTTATATACATGTACCTTGAATAGCTATATATTTCAGATCACTGAGGCCCTGGCGTACCTGCACCTTTCTGAGGGTCTTGTGCACCGAAACGTGTGTCCCCAGACCGTCCTCATCACCAAAACTGGCAATTGGAAACTTGCTGGCCTTGGCTTTGCTGAGAAGGTTTCTGATGGAAAGGTACATTTATGATCTGAATAATGCATTTTGTTTAATGATGTTTGAAAGCAGTAATAATTATGCACCATCTTATTTGACAGTGGTTACAAGAACTTTTGGTTTTTGTGACCTCTTCGTAAGAGTAGATTTATAGCAAATTCTGTTAAATATCATTGGCTGAAATGTTCTTTCACATATCAGCAGACTAGGTTATTGGTTTTGAAGGGCAATTTAGTGAAGCGCCAGTGTGCTGTGAAATGTTGATTTTCTCTCAACCATATTATAGTTTGTTTCTTGATGATAATTGTCAGAAATAAACTTACAAGTTTGCTAGTAGTCATTGATTGTAATTGTGGCACAGTACTCATCCAATGAATTGATTTCATGTTTGAGTGTTACAGCACAAATGGAAGCTGAAGGACAAACCTATTAGACAAAAATATCACAACTTCTTTTATGGCTGACAATATAAAATAATGTGTTTTTTTCCCTCAAACCTCATTACAGACCGGTAAAATCAAAATATTACATCAATCAGGCGGCTATTAAAGACAAGTCTTTGATAGCCCTCAAGTCATAAGAGACATTAAATCTTGGCCAGGGAACTAAATGACAAAGGTTGATATTGTCTTGTACATTCAATGAGCTTCCTCATCTCTTGTTTCTTGCCCTCACAGTGACTCTTCACATTCGCACTTTCTAATTTAGACATCCGTTTCGTTCTCATAAACAACAGGTATATAACATGAAGGTCAACAGTGCAATTTCCGGCAAACAGTATTTCTTATAATTATATCATTAATTTTAGTATGTACATATGATTTCTGATTAAATTCTTGTTTGTATTCTCTGATCAGTGAATCACATTTATGTTGAAGCTGTTTCAAATTTAAAAGATTGTGTTGCAGGATAAATTTCCATGTCAACCATGGAGCACAAAGAACTCCAAACTTGCTCAACCAAACCTGAACTTCATTGCTCCAGAGGTTCAGATAGAGAAGAATTTCAGCACAATCAGTGATATCTTCTCTCTTGGCATGACTGTGTGCTGTATCTACAACAAAGGCCAGCCTCTCATCAATGCCGAACACAACCCACAGCTGTACTTGAAACACGTAGACCAGGTAACACGACCAACAGCTGTGCCTAGAACATGTAGACCAGGTTACACAACCAACAGCTGTGCCTAGAACATGTAGACCATGTAACACAACCAACAGCTGTACCTAGAACATGTAGAGCAGGTAACACAACCAACAGCTGTGCCTAGAACATGTAGATCAGGTAACACACCAACACCTGTACCTAGAACATGTAGACCAGGTAACACAACCAACAGCTGTACCTAGAACATGTAGACCAGGTAACATAGCCCACAGCTGTACCTGGAACATGTAGACCAGGTAACACACCAACACCTGTACCTAGAACATGTAGAGCAGGTAACACAACAAACAGCTGTAACTAGAACATGTAGACCAGGTAACACAACCAACACCTGTATCTAGAGCATGTAGAGCCAGTTAACACAATCCACAGCTGTACATTAAACATGAAGACCAGGTAATACAACAAACAACTCATCTGAAACATGTAGACCAGTTAACACAACAACAGCTGTACCTAGAAAATGTAGACCAGGTAACAAAACCAACAGCTGTACCTAGAACATGTAGACCAGGTAACACAACCAACAACTGTACCTAGAACATGTAGATCAGGTAACAAAACCAACAGCTGTACCTAGAACATGTAGATCAGGTAAACAACCAACACCTGTGTATAGAACATTTAAAACAGGTAACACAACCAACAGCTGTGCCTAGAACATGTAGCTCAGGTAACACAACCAAAAGCTGTGCCTAGAACATGTAGATCAGGTTAAACAACCAACAGCTGTTCATAGAACATGTAGACTAGGTAACACAACCAACAATTGTACCTAGAACATATAGACCAGGTAACACAGCCAACAGTTGTACCTAGAGCATGTAGACCAGGTAACACAACCAACAGCTGTGCCTAGAAAATGCATAACAAGTAACACAACCAATAGCTGTGCCTAGAACATGTAGACCAGGTAACACAACCAACAGCTGTGCCTAGAACATGTAGAGCAGGTAACATAACAAACAGCTGTGCCTAGAACATGTAGATCAGGTTAAACAACCAACAGCTGTTCATAGAACATGTAGACTAGGTACCACAACCAACAATTGTACCTAGAACATGTAGAGCAGGTAACACAGCCAATAGCTGTACCTAGAACATGTAGACCAGGTAACAAAGCCCACAGCTGTAACTAGAACATGTAGACCAGGTAACACGACCAACAGCAGTGCCTAGAACATGTAGACCAGGTAACACAACAAACAGCTGTGCCTCAAGCATGTAAACCAGGTTACACAACCAACAGCTGTGCCTAGAACAAGTAGAACAGGTATTACAACCAACAGCTGTGCCTAGAACATGTAGATCAGGTAACACAACCAACAGCTGTGCCTAGAACATGTAGACCAGGTAACACAACCAACACCTGTACCTAGAGCATGTAGAGCCAGTTAACACAATCCACAGCTGTACATTAAACATGAAGACTAGGTAATACAACAAACAACTCTTCTGAAACATGTAGACCAGTTAACACAACCAACAGCTGTACCTTGAAAATGTTGACCAGGTAACACAACCAACAGCTGTACTTGAAACATGAAGACCTGGTAACACAACCAACAGCTGTACCTAGAACATGTAGACCAGGTAACACAACCAACAGCTGTACTTGAAACATGAAGACCAGGTAACACAACCAACAACAGCTGTACCTAGAACATGTAGATCAGGTAACACAACCAACAGCTGTACCTTGAACATGTAGATCAGGTAAACAACCAACAGCTGTGCCTAGAACATTTAAATCAGGTAACACAACCAACAGCTGTGCCTAGAACATGTAGATTAGGTAACACAACCAACAGGTGTGCCTAGAACATGTAGATCAGGTAACACACCAACACCTGTACCAAGAACATGTAGACCAGGTAACACAACCAACAGCTGTACCTTAAACATGAAGACCAGGTAACATAGCCCACAGCTGTACCTGGAACATGTAGACCAGGTAACACACCAACACCTGTACCTAGAGCATGTAGAGCCAGTTAACACAATACACAGCTGTACATTAAACATGAAGACCAGGTAATACAACAAACAACTCTTCTGAAACATGCAGACCAGTTAACACAACCAACAGCTGTACCTTGAAAATGTTGAACAGGTAACACAACCAACAGCTGTACTTGAAACATGAAGGCCAGGTAACACAACCAACAGCTGTACCTAGAACATGTAGACCAGGTAACACAACCAACAGCTGTACTTGAAACATGAAGACCAGGTAACACAACCAACAGCTGTACCTAGAACATGTAGACCAGGTAACACAACCAACAGCTGTACCTAGAACATGTAGACCAGGTAACATAGCCCACAGCTGTACCTGGAACATGTAGACCAGGTAACACAACCAACAGCTGTTCATAGAACATGTAGACTAGGTACCAAAACCAACAATTGTACATAGAGCATGAAGACCAGTTAACACAGCCAACAGCTGTACCTAGAACATGTAGACCAGGTAACATAGCCCACAGCTGTACCTAGAACATGTAGACCAGGTAACATAGCCCACAGCTGTACCTAGAACATGTAGACCAGGTAACATAGCCAACAGCTGTACCTGGAACATGTAGACCAGGTAACACACCAACACCTGTACCTAAAACATGTAGAGCAGGTAACACAACCAACAGCTGTACCTAGAACATGTAGACCAGGTAACATAACCAACACCTGTACCTAGAGCATAAAGAGCCAGTTAACACAATCCAAAGCTGTACATTAAACATGAAGACCAGGTAACACAACCAACAGCTGTGCCTAGAACATGTAGAGCAGGTAACATAACAAACAGCTGTGCCTAGAACATGTAGATCAGGTTAAACAACCAACAGCTGTTCATAGAACATGTAGACTAGGTACCACAACCAACAATTGTACCTAGAACATGTAGAGCAGGTAACACAGCCAATAGCTGTACCTAGAACATGTAGACCAGGTAACAAAGCCCACAGCTGTACCTAGAACATGTAGACCAGGTAACACGACCAACAGCAGTGCCTAGAACATGTAGACCAGGTAACACAACAAACAGCTGTGCCTCAAGCATGTAAACCAGGTTACACAACCAACAGCTGTGCCTAGAACAAGTAGAACAGGTATTACAACCAACAGCTGTGCCTAGAACATGTAGATCAGGTAACACAACCAACAGCTGTGCCTAGAACATGTAGACCAGGTAACACAACCAACACCTGTACCTAGAGCATGTAGAGCCAGTTAACACAATCCACAGCTGTACATTAAACATGAAGACTAGGTAATACAACAAACAACTCTTCTGAAACATGTAGACCAGTTAACACAACCAACAGCTGTACCTTGAAAATGTTGACCAGGTAACACAACCAACAGCTGTACTTGAAACATGAAGACCTGGTAACACAACCAACAGCTGTACCTAGAACATGTAGACCAGGTAACACAACCAACAGCTGTACTTGAAACATGAAGACCAGGTAACACAACCAACAGCTGTACCTAGAACATGTAGATCAGGTAACACAACCAACAGCTGTACCTTGAACATGTAGATCAGGTAAACAACCAACAGCTGTGCCTAGAACATTTAAATCAGGTAACACAACCAACAGCTGTGCCTAGAACATGTAGATTAGGTAACACAACCAACAGGTGTGCCTAGAACATGTAGATCAGGTAACACACCAACACCTGTACCAAGAACATGTAGACCAGGTAACACAACCAACAGCTGTACCTTAAACATGAAGACCAGGTAACATAGCCCACAGCTGTACCTGGAACATGTAGACCAGGTAACACACCAACACCTGTACCTAGAGCATGTAGAGCCAGTTAACACAATCCACAGCTGTACATTAAACATGAAGACTAGGTAATACAACAAACAACTCTTCTGAAACATGCAGACCAGTTAACACAACCAACAGCTGTACCTTGAAAATGTTGAACAGGTAACACAACCAACAGCTGTACTTGAAACATGAAGGCCAGGTAACACAACCAACAGCTGTACCTAGAACATGTAGACCAGGTAACACAACCAACAGCTGTACTTGAAACATGAAGACCAGGTAACACAACCAACAGCTGTACCTAGAACATGTAGATCAGGTAACAAAACCAACAGCTGTACCTTGAACATGTAGATCAGGTAAACAACCAACACCTGTGCCTAGAACATTTAAATCAGGTAACACAACCTACAGCTGTGCCTAGAACATGTAGATCAGGTAACACAACCAACAGCTGTGCCTAGAACATGTAGATCAGGTAACACACCAACACCTGTACCTAGAACATGTAGACCAGGTAACACAACCAACAGCTGTACCTAGAACATGTAGACCAGGTAACATAGCCCACAGCTGTACCTGGAACATGTAGACCAGGTAACACAACCAACAGCTGTTCATAGAACATGTAGACTAGGTACCAAAACCAACAATTGTACATAGAGCATGAAGACCAGTTAACACAGCCAACAGCTGTACCTAGAACATGTAGACCAGGTAACATAGCCCACAGCTGTACCTAGAACATGTAGACCAGGTAACATAGCCCACAGCTGTACCTAGAACATGTAGACCAGGTAACATAGCCAACAGCTGTACCTGGAACATGTAGACCAGGTAACACACCAACACCTGTACCTAGAACATGTAGAGCAGGTAACACAACCAACAGCTGTACCTAGAACATGTAGACCAGGTAACATAACCAACACCTGTACCTAGAGCATAAAGAGCCAGTTAACACAATCCAAAGCTGTACATTAAACATGAAGACCAGGTAATACAACAAAACACTCATCTGAAACATGTAGACCAGGTAACACAACCAACACCTGTATCTAGAGCATGTAGAGCCAGTTAACACAATCCACAGCTGTACATTAAACATGAAGACCAGGTAATACAACAAACAACTCATCTGAAACATGTAGACCAGTTAACACAACAACAGCTGTACCTAGAAAATGTAGACCAGGTAACAAAACCAACAGCTGTACCTAGAACATGTAGACCAGGTAACACAACCAACAACTGTACCTAGAACATGTAGATCAGGTAACAAAACCAACAGCTGTACCTAGAACATGTAGATCAGGTAAACAACCAACACCTGTGCCTAGAACATTTAAAACAGGTAACACAACCAACAGCTGTGCCTAGAACATGTAGCTCAGGTAACACAACCAAAAGCTGTGCCTAGAACATGTAGATCAGGTTAAACAACCAACAGCTGTTCATAGAACATGTAGACTAGGTAACACAACCAACAATTGTACCTAGAACATATAGACCAGGTAACACAGCCAACAGCTGTACCTAGAGCATGTAGACCAGGTAACACAACCAACAGCTGTGCCTAGAAAATGCATAACAAGTAACACAACCAAAAGCTGTGCCTAGAACATGTAGACCAGGTAACACAACCAACAGCTGTGCCTAGAACATGTAGAGCAGGTAACATAACCAACAGCTGTGCCTAGAACATGTAGATCAGGTTAAACAATCAACAGCTGTTCATAGAACATGTAGACTAGGTACCACAACCAACAATTGTACCTAGAACATGTAGAGCAGTTAACACAGCCAATAGCTGTACCTAGAACATGTAGACCAGGTAACAAAGCCCACAGCTGTACCTAGAACATGTAGACCAGGTAACACGACCAACAGCAGTGCCTAGAACATGTAGACCAGGTAACACAACAAACAGCTGTGCCTCAAGCATGTAAACCAGGTTACACAACCAACAGCTGTGCCTAGAACAAGTAGAACAGGTATTACAACCAACAGCTGTGCCTAGAACATGTAGATCAGGTAACACAACCAACAGCTGTGCCTAGAACATGTAGACCAGGTAACACAACCAACACCTGTACCTAGAGCATGTAGAGCCAGTTGACACAATCCACAGCTGTACATTAAACATGAAGACTAGGTAATACAACAAACAACTCTTCTGAAACATGTAGACCAGTTAACACAACCAACAGCTGTACCTTGAAAATGTTGACCAGGTAACACAACCAACAGCTGTACTTGAAACATGAAGACCTGGTAACACAACCAACAGCTGTACCTAGAACATGTAGACCAGGTAACACAACCAACAGCTGTACTTGAAACATGAAGGCCAGGTAACACAACCAACAGCTGTACCTAGAACATGTAGATCAGGTAACACAACCAACAGCTGTACCTTGAACATGTAGATCAGGTAAACAACCAACAGCTGTGCCTAGAACATTTAAATCAGGTTACACAACCAACAGCTGTGCCTAGAACATGTAGATCAGGTAACACAACCAACAGGTGTGCCTAGAACATGTAGATCAGGTAACACACCAACACCTGTACCAAGAACATGTAGACCAGGTAACACAACCAACAGCTGTACCTTAAACATGAAGACCAGGTAACATAGCCCACAGCTGTACCTGGAACATGTAGACCAGGTAACACACCAACACCTGTACCTAGAGCATGTAGAGCCAGTTAACACAATCCACAGCTGTACATTAAACATGAAGACCAGGTAATACAACAAACAACTCTTCTGAAACATGCAGACCAGTTAACACAACCAACAGCTGTACCTTGAAAATGTTGAACAGGTAACACAACCAACAGCTGTACTTGAAACATGAAGGCCAGGTAACACAACCAACAGCTGTACCTAGAACATGTAGACCAGGTAACACAACCAACAGCTGTACTTGAAACATGAAGACCAGGTAACACAACCAACAGCTGTACCTAGAACATGTAGATCAGGTAACAAAACCAACAGCTGTACCTTGAACATGTAGATCAGGTAAACAACCAACACCTGTGCCTAGAACATTTAAATCAGGTAACACAACCAACAGCTGTGCCTAGAACATGTAGATCAGGTAACACAACCAACAGCTGTGCCTAGAACATGTAGATCAGGTAACACACCAACACCTGTACCTAGAACATGTAGACCAGGTAACACAACCAACAGCTGTACCTAGAACATGTAGACCAGGTAACATAGCCCACAGCTGTACCTGGAACATGTAGACCAGGTAACACAACCAACAGCTGTTCATAGAACATGTAGACTAGGTACCAAAACCAACAATTGTACCTAGAGCATGAAGACCAGTTAACACAGCCAACAGCTGTACCTAGAACATGTAGACCAGGTAACATAGCCCACAGCTGTACCTAGAACATGTAGACCAGGTAACATAGCCCACAGCTGTACCTAGAACATGTAGACCAGGTAACATAGCCAACAGCTGTACCTGGAACATGTAGACCAGGTAACATAACCAACACCTGTACCTAGAGCATAAAGAGCCAGTTAACACAATCCAAAGCTGTACATTAAACATGAAGAAAGGTAATACATCAAAACACTCATCTGAAACATGTAGACCAGTTAACACAACCAACAGCTGTACCTAGAAAATGTAGACCAGGTAACACAACCAACAGCTGTACTTGAAACATGAAGACCAGGTAACACAACCAACAGCTGTACCTAGAACATGTAGATCAGGTAACAAAACCAACACCTAGAACATGTAGATCAGGTTAAATAACCAACAGCTGTTCATAGAACATGAAGACTAGGTAACACAACCAACAGCTGTTCATAGAACATGTAGGCTAGGTAACACAACCAACAGCTGTGCCTAGAAAATGTAGAGCAGGTAACACAACCAATAGCTGTGCCTAGAACATGTAGACCAGGAAACACAACCAACAGCGGTGCCTAGAAGATGAAGAGCAGGTAACACAACCAACAGCTGTGCCTAGAACATGTAGATCAGGTTAAACAACCAACAGCTGTTCATAGAACATGTAGACTAGGTACCAAAACCAACAATTGTACCTAGAACATGTTGACCAGTTAACACAGCCAATAGCTGTACCTAGAACATGTAGACCAGGTAATATAGCCCACAGCTGTACCTGGAACATGTAGACCAGGTAACACACCAACACCTGTACCTAGAACATGTAGAGCAGGTAACACAACCAACAGCTGTACCTAGAACATGTAGACCAGGTAACATAACCAACACCTGTACCTAGAGCATGAAGAGCCAGTTAACACAATCCACAGCTGTACATTAAACATGAAGACCAGGTAATACAACACAACTCATCTGAAACATGTAGACCAGTTAACACAACCAACAGCTGTACCTAGAAAATGTAGACCAGGTAACACAACCAACAGCTGTACTTGAAACATGAAGACCAGGTAACACAACCAACAGCTGTACCTAGAACATGTAGATCAGGTAACAAAACCAACAGCTGTACCTAGAACATGTAGATCAGGTAAACAACCAACACCTGTGCCTAGAACATTCAAATCAGGTAACACAACCAACAGCTGTGCCTAGAACATGTAGATCAGGTAACACAACCAAAAGCTGTGCCTAGAACATGTAGATCAGGTTAAATACCAACAGCTGTGCCTAGAACATGTAGATCAAGTAACACAACCAAAAGCTGTGCCTAGAACATTTAGACCAGGTAACACAGCCAACAGCTGTTCATAGAACATGTAGGCTAGGTAACACAACCAACAGCTGTGCCTAGAAAATGTAGAGCAGGTAACACAACCAATAGCTGTGCCTAGAACATGTAGACCAGGAAACACAACCAACAGCGAAGCCTAGAAGATGTAGAGCAGGTAACACAATCAACAGCTGTGCCTAGAACATATAGATCAGGTTAAACAACCAACAGCTGTTCATAGAACATGTAGACTAGGTACCACAACCAACAATTGTACCTAGAACATGTAGACCAGTTAACACAGCCAACAGCTGTACCTAGAACATGTAGACCAGGTAATATAGCCCACAGCTGTACCTAGAACATGTAAAGCAGGTAACACAACCAACAGCTGTGCCTAGAACATGTAGACCAGGTATCACAACAAACAGCTGTGCCTCAAGCATGTAGACCAGGTTACACAACCAACAGCTGTGCCTAGAACAAGTAGAACAGGTAACACAATGAATAGATGTGCCTAGAACATGTAGACCATGTAACACAACCAACAGCTGTGCCTAGAACATGAAGACCAGGTTACACAACCAACAGCTGTGCCTAGAACATGTAAACCAGGTAACACAACCAACAGCTGTGCCTAGAACATGTAGACCAGGTAACACGACCAACAGCTGTGCCTAGAACATGTAGACCAGGTTACACAACCAACAGCTGTGCCTAGAACATGTAGACCATGTAACACAACCAACAGCTGTACCTAGAACATGTAGAGCAGGTAACACAACCAACAGCTGTGCCTAGAACATGTAGATCAGGTAACACAACCAACAGCTGTGCCTAGAACAAGTAGATCAGGTTACACAACCCACATGGTTACAAGTTATATTTCATAAAATACATTTACTCAATCATACTTCCATTGTCATGGACAGGGCAAATGCTAGTGATAGCGCTTTGATATACAGACATTGAAATTGAATAAAATGGTTGCCTATAGGCTTGATTAATTTAAAATGGCTTTAGTTGATGACCCTTACGAACATTACCTGCCCTGTTTAAATGATGTTATTGATTGTCTGGGATCTTAAGTTTAAAATATATCATTTTGAATGTCACTTTCATTAGCCTTGCATACTGCAACTCAGAGTTCTGCAATCAATACGCTTTGACATTTGCCATGAATTGCCTTCAGGTGCAATTTCTGTCTTTATTCCCCCACCACTTGTTTGGTTGGGGCTTTATAGGATCACCTTGTCTGTCCATCCATCAGTCCTTGGACATTGGGAATAGTCTACTTCATATATTTTTGAGGTATTGACTTAAAACCTCATACACATTGAAGGAGCATACATCACTCCCAGTGATACTTCTTTTTATAAGGAGTTGTTATGGGGGTACCAATCACATCCAGTGATAGATCTAGTTTTATGTAATCTCAGATGATTTCCAGCAAAAAACTTTGTTCATTGTTTCCTATCTCTAATCTGTAAGCTCTCCAATAAATGTATAAAAGCACAGAATTTGCACCAGATACACCCTGAAAACACTGTGGCTGACAGGTCTGTGATGGTGTCACTTACCAGATAAGAGTCAGGGAATAAAACAGTGTTACTGTCATCCTTATATAGCTACATGGTAACAGCAAGCAGGCAGTCACATCTAAGGCATGCATTTATCACAAAGGTGCAGACACTGCAGAGCCCCTGAATGATAATGAAGTCACCACATTTAAACATTGTACAGTATTTCAAGGTTATTGTCATAAGAAGTTGTCAGCAGTCAAAGTGACTTTATTAGATATTGAAATTAATTGAAATTAATTGGCACAGTAAGACAGAAAATATACCTCGTGTAGAGTAATGTGCATAAATAAGCCCAAACTAACACTTTTAGACGAGGTTGCCATACTCGTCTTAATGTCAGAAAATAGCATTATATGCGAGCTAGTGTTGTAATTTATGAATATCTGACATGAAATAAAATTTCTGTTCTGTTACTGATGTAAGTTATTTGAAACAACTGTTGAATGTTCACATATTAGGATAACCTGAGAAGGGCATTTTTCAGGAAGGTCAATTAAGGGTCAAGGTCACATTTACAGGGCAACAAATAATCAGTTTTCCCATCATCACTTAAATACATGTAACTTGAAGTGTTCAATAAAAAAATAACAGAAGGTTTGTTTAACTTCTTAAGAAAAGGCTCCAATATCAAAACAATACTCACAAAGTCAATCTCAATCTCAAATTGTAATACAACAAAAAAGCATAATAGGATTCATAATTATTCTATTTATTTTATTCTTTTTAGAAACATATTTTCTCATTTTGTTCATCAAAACATTTTGTACATATTTCAAAGAAAACTAATTGTAGTGCAAAAAATGTATTTGAATAATTGTTATAAAACAACGAGTTGTACTCGATTACATTATTGTGATGTACTGGGTATTTTTGTTTAAATCTTGACCAGAGTTGTAAAACAACATATGATTGAGCCAGAGCTCTTGATATGTTCAGTGTTGTCAATCTCAGACAGTATGTTCTTCTTCAGACATAATTTTTGTTATTAAGAGCTTTCTCTGTCTCTGGTATTTAAGCTCCATTATGTTCTATATTTGCCACAAAACAACTTAAATCTAATGCACAATATAAAAAAGGACCACCTGACTAAACCAGATGCACTTTTTTGAGGTCTCACAGATAGAGCAGCTGTACGGATTTCAATCCTAGGAACCAAAATTTGATTCCATTATATCTTATAAATAGGTGTTTTCACTTATTAAAACTAAAGTCAATATGATACAATTTGCCTGTTGCAGTTGACCCAACAATTTGGAGATGTAGCGCACCGGATGCCCCTCCCACTGGTGGAGCCCGTGGAGAAAATGATCAACAAGGACACCCGCTACCGCCCCACCGCACAACTCTTCTCACTGGTGAGTATTTGTAAAGCCTTGATTTGGCTTGTATGCAGCAGAGTATGTCAGTTAATGCCAATATAAATACTATTTACCTTGTTCTGGTGTCTGGTGCTTGTCATCACTGTTTTCCCAATCTGATTGCATCATAGGTTAATTATTATATTAAGGCAATAAAATAGTCTGGTCTGCTTTTTTCCCATTTTATTGGCTCACAATTTATCAGGTCTGTCAAAAACTGCATATTGATCATTTCTTCTGAAGCATTAAACTGACAATGTTGTTTGTTATAGGGAAAGCTGTAATATTTTCTGTACATTACTCTTTGGCACAGAATATCTCCTCTTATCATAAAAGTTAAACTATGCTTTTTAATACTGTTGACATAACTGTTTGGTAATGTTTTTTATCATTACTAGAATCACAAGTGACTCATTCATTAAGACCATTTGTCAACTGTGCTTTTCCTTTGCTCCATTTCCAGTTGAAATACTTCCATGACCCTGTGGTTTCATGTCTTCAGCGCCTAGATAACCTAGACCTTTTAGATACACAGCAGCAGCGAGCTGAGGTGTACACTAATCTCATACAGGTCATCCCAGACATACACAAGGTGAGTAGTCAGGAGTGTACACTAATCTCATACAGGTCATCCCAGACATACACAAGGTGAGAAGTCAGGAGTGTACACTTATCTCATACAGGTCATCCCAGACATACACAAGGTGAGTAGTCAGGAGTGTACACTTACCTCATACAGGTCATCCCAGACATACACAAGGTGGGTAGTCAGGAGTGTACACTAATCTCATACAGGTCATCCCAGACATACACAAGGTGAGTAGTCAGGAGTGTACACTTACCTCATACAGGTCATCCCAGACATACACAAGGTGGGTAGTCAGGAGTGTACACTAATCTCATACAGGTCATCCCAGACATACACAAGGTGAGAAGTCAGGAGTGTACACTTACCTCATACAGGTCATCCCAGACATACACAAGGTGAGAAGTCAGGAGTGTACACTAATCTCATACATGTCATCCCAGACATACACAAGGTGAGTAGTCAGGAGTGTACACTTACCTCATACAGGTCATCCCAGACATACACAAGGTCAGTAGTCAGGAGTGTACACTTACCTCATACATGTCATCCCAGACATACACAAGGTGAGTAGTCAGGAGTGTTCACTAGCCTCATACAGGTCATCCCAGACATACACAAGGTGAGTAGTCAGGAGTGTATACTTACCTCATACAGGTCATCCCAGACATACACAAGGTGAGTAGTCAGGAGTGTACACTAGCCTCATACATGTCATCCCAGACATACACAAGGTCAGTAGTCAGGAGTGTACACTTACCTCATACAGGTCATCCCAGACATACACAAGGTGAGTAGTCAGGAGTGTACACTAGCCTCATACATGTCATCCCAGACATACACAAGGTCAGTAGTCAGGAGTGTACACTTACCTCATACAGGTCATCCCAGACATACACAAGGTGAGTAGTCAGGAGTGTACACTAGCCTCAAACATGTCATCCCAGACATACACAAGGTCAGTAGTCAGGAGTGTACACTTACCTCATACAGGTCATCCCAGACATACACAAGGTGAGTAGTCAGGAGTGTACACTTACCTCATACAGGTCATCCCAGACAAACACAAGGTGAGTAGTCAAAAGTGTACACTTACCTCATACAAGTCATCCCAGACATACACAAGGTGAGTAGTCAGGAGTGTACACTTACCTCATACAGGTCATCACAGACAAACACAAGGTGGGTAGTCAGGAGTGTACACTTACCTCATACATGTCATCCCAGACATACACAAGGTGAGTAGTCAGGAGTGTACACTTACCTCATACAGGTCATCCCAGATATACACAAGGTGAGTAGTCAGGAGTGTACACTTACCTCATACAGGTCATCTCAGACATACACAAGGTGAGTAGTCAGGAGTGTTCAATTACCTCATACAGGTCATCCCAGACATACACAAGGTGAGTAGTCAGGAGTGTACACTTACCTTATACAGGTCATCCCAGACATACATAAGGTGAGTACTCAGGCATGTACACTTTCCTCAAACACAGGGTCAGTAGCCAGGCTTGTTCATTAACCTCATTCACAAGGTCGGTAACCAGGTATGTAAATTTACCTCATACACAAGGTCAGTAGCAAGGCATGTACACTTTCCTAAAACACAGGGCCAGTAGCCAGGCATGTACATTAACCTCATACAAAGGGTCAGTAGTCAGGCATGTACATTAACCTCATTCACAAGGTCAGTAGCCAGGTATGTAAACTTACCTCATACACAAGGTCAATAGCCAGGCATGTACACTTTCTCATACACAGGGTCAGTAGCCAGGCATGTACACAAGGTCAATAGCCTGGCATGTACACTAACCTCAAACACAATGTCAGTAGCATGGGAATGTACACTCACCTCATGCACCATGTCAGTAACCAGGCATGTACACAAGGTCGGTGGCTTGGCATGTACACTAACCTCATACATAAGGTCAGTAGTCAGGCATGAATACTAACCTCATACATAACATCAGTAGCTGGGCATATAATCTAACCTCATACACAAGGTCAGTAGCCAGGCATGTATACTAACCTCATACACAACATCAGTGGCCAGGCATGTACTCTAACCTCATACACAAGGTCAGTAGCCAGGCATGTACACTAACCTCATACACAAAGTCAGTAACCAGGCATGTAGACTTACCTCATACACAAGATGAGCTGTCAGTAGCCAGGCATGTACACAAGGTCAGTAGCCAGGGATGTACACAAGGTCAGTAACCAGGGATGTACACAAGGTCAGTAATCAGGCATGTACACAAGGTCAGTAGTCAGGCATGTACACAAGTTCAGTAACCAGGCATGTACACAAGGTCAGTAACCACGCATGAACACAAGGTCAGTAACCAGGCATGTACACAAGATCAGTAACCAGGCATGTACACAAGTTCAGTAACCAGGCATGTACTTAAGGTCAGAAGTCAGGCATGTACACAAGGTCAGTTACCAGGCATGTACACAAGGTCACTAACAAGGCATGTACACAAGGTTAGTAACCAGGCATGTACACAAGGTCACTAACAAGGCATGTACACAAGGTTAGTAACCAGGGATATTCACTTCTCTCATACACAAGGTCAGAAGCCATTAATGTACACTAACTTGATACACAAGATCTGTAGGTAGAAGTATACACTGACGTGATACAGGTCATCCTGGATATTCAAGAAGTCAGAAGCCAGAGGCGTTTTAACAGTAATACAGACAGGGCTTTTTTTGTCTTATTGAGAAAGAAAACCCATATTGATGGACTGTCAAATAGGGAATTTTCACATTTAGGATGTTTGAAATTGAGAAAAATATTTCAAATATAAAATTGATTTATTGCATTTATAATTATTATTAAAATCAAGATTTAAAAATAATTATTTATTCAGTTAATACATTTCATAAATGGCCTGGGAGATAATTTGTACCAAATTTGACAAACATTTTTTTCAAAGATTCAATGGGAATATTGGGATTGAAACTGGGGAAAATATATGCTTTTGGGCTTGCAAATAAAGCTGAATACTGGCTAACAAGCCTAAAAAAGCTCTCACAGTAGCTGGAGGGAAGTTCCATCTGAGTTATAATTATTTACCTTACCCTTGCAGAAAGTGCTGTATGGGAATGTATTACCCAACCTGGTGGAATGGTGCCTGGCTATAGACACCATGTTCCTGGCCCTGCCTGCCATGTTGGCCCTCATTGACCATGTTTCCCCTCACGATTACAAGACTGTGATACTTCCAGAATTCCGAACTATACTCAACTCTCCAAGACCAATGCAGGTAAATAACATGGATTCACCCAAAAAACTCTGCTTTAACAAAAACATTCATATTTCAGCATTTGTTCAATGTTATATGTGATAAACTTTATAAGTCCAGATCATGCTCCTATTTTCTTGTGAGCAATTCAGGGCCCTATTTCCTGGTGAGCAGGCCCTATTTCCTGGTGAGCAATTCAGGGCCAAAATTCCTGGTGAGCAATTCATGGCCATGTTTCATGGCAAACTATCATGGTTCCTATTTCCTTGTATGAAATTCAGAACCCTATATCCTGTGAGCTATTCAGGGCCATATTTCCTGTGAGCTTTTCAGGATCAAATTTCCTGATGAGCAATTCAGGGCCCTATTTTCTGGTTAGCAAAATGCAATGCCCTATCTCCTGATGAATTATTCAGGGCTCTATTTCCATGTAAACAATTCAAGGTCTTATTTGCTGGTGAGCCATTCAGGGTCCTATTTTTATGTGAGCAATTTAGGACCCTATTTCTTTGTGAGCAATTTTGGGCCCTATTTCCTGGTGAGCAATTCAGGGCCCTTTTTCTTCATAAGCAAATCAGGACCCATTTTTCTGGTGAGTAATTCAAGACTCCATTTTTTGATGAGCATTTCAGGGCTCCACTCTCTGGTGAGCAATTTAGGGCCGGATTTGCTGGTGAGCAATTACAGATCATATTTCTTGGTGAGCAAAATGCAGGGCCCTATTTTCTGGTGAGTAATTCAGGGCCCTTTTTCTTCATAAGCAAATCAGGACCCATTTTTCTGGTGAGTAATTCAAGACTCCATTTTTTGATGAGCATTTCAGGGCTCCACTCTCTGGTGAGCAATTTAGGGCCGGATTTGCTGGTGAGCAATTACAGATCATATTTCTTGGTGAGCAAAATGCAGGGCCCTATTTTCTGGTGAGTAATTCAGGGCTGTATTTTCTGGTGAGCAATTCAGGACCCTATTTTAAATTTAGCTCTTCAGCAGCCTACATTATTTCCTTGTGAGCAAAGCAGAGCCCTTTTACTAGTGAGTAATCAAGGGACCTATTTTCTGGAGTGTAATCCAGGACCCTATTTCCTGATGAAAAATTCAGGACCCTATTTTCTGGTGAGCACTTCAGGGCCTTATTTCCTGGTGAGCATTTAAGGACCTTATTTTCTGGTGAGCCATTCAGGACCCTATTTGTTGGTAAACAATTAATGACCCAATTTCTTGGTGAGCAATTCATGACCCAATTTCTTGGTGAGCAATTAAGGACCCTTTTTCCTGGTGAGCAATTCAGGGCCCTATTTCCTGGTGATCAATTAAGGACCCTATTTTCCGGTGAACAATTCAGAGCCTTATTTCCTGGTGAGCAATTCAGGACCATTTTTTCTGGTGAGCAATTCATGGCTCTATTTTCTGGTGAGCAATTCAGGGCTCTATTACCTGGTGAGTATATCAGGACCCTATTTCCTGTTGAGCAATTCAAGACCATATTTCCTTGTGAGCAGTTCATGGCTCTATTTTCTGGTGAGCAATTCAGGGCTCTATTTGCTGGTGAGCAAATCAGGACCCTATTTCCTGGTGAGCAATTTAGGGCCCGATTTCCTGGTTACCAATTCAAGACCATATTTCCTTGTGAGCAGTTCATGGCTCTATTTTCTGGTGAGCAATTCAGGGCTCTATTTGCTGGTGAGCAAATCAGGACCCTATTTCCTGGTGAGCAATTTAGGGCCCTATTTCCTGGTTACCAATTCAAGACCATATTTCCTTGTGAGCAATTCATGGCTTTTTTTCTGGTGAGCAATTCAGGGCTCTATTTGCTGGTGAGCAAATGAGGACCCTATTTCCTGGTGAGCAATTCAAGACCATATTTCTTGGTGAGTAATTCATGTTCGTTCTTCCTAGTGTGCTATTGAATGCTCTTCTTTCTAAGAAAGGTGCGCAAATCAGACATGTTTGTTTTCTTTACAAACAGCAAAACAAAAGTGCCTAGTTTTGCTATTCAAGCATGCGATGTTTTCAAGATGGATGTTTTCAGCTTAATTGCAAAATATTGAAAGTGACAATTATCACAGACATAATTGCTAACTCATTTTTTGTTCTTGTTATGTTAGTTCAAAACTTCATTGTTAATTTCAGTAGACTTACTGAAAGATGTATTTAATATAAAGTCCAAAAGTGACTGATATTGCTCTCTGTCAACGAGAGGTATAAAAACAGAATTGCCCTGACATAAACATTTAAAACACCAAAAGGATTGGAATTTCAAGAGGTCTGATGTTTTAGATTAATTGTCAGAAAACTAATAACACATTTTGCTTTGATGCCTGACTTAAAGAGAATCAAAAAATGTTGTTGTTTTTTTCTTTTCTAACTTGCCATAGGAATGTACTTAGAGATCTTCAGAAAGAAATTACCCCCTGAAAGTGAAACCAATGATTCCCTACAGAATGCAAAAGGTTGCGGATCATATGAAATCCTGTTTTAGTGCTTGTGGGGATAGGAATAGTTCCCTGTTAGGAAATGACCCTGTATTATCATGTTGATTGACATTGGGGTATTGAAGGATTTTGTCTAGTTTTCTATTTGTCACATAAATTTATTCTCCTGCTAAAAGTTACATTACCTACTGCAAAGCTCATATTTAGGATACAAATATATCTGGTGTGAGATGTCTGGTGTGAGATGTCTGGTGTGAGATGTCTGGTGTGAGATGTCTGGTGTGAGATGTCTGTTGTGAGATATCTAGACGATGAGATGTCTGGTGTGTGATGTCTTGTGTGAGATGTCTGTAGTGAGATGTTTGGTGTGAGATGTCTGGTGTGAGATGTCTGTAGTGAGATGTTTGGTGTGAGATCCAAGGTGGGTGTTAGATGTCTGGTGTGAGATTTTTGGTTTGAGATGCATGGGTAAGATGTCTGGTGTGAGATGTCTGGTGTGAGATGTATGGTGTGAGATATCTGGACCATGAGATGTCTGGTGTGAGATATCTGGACCATGAGATGTCTGGTGTGAGATGTCTGGTGTGAGATGTTTGGTGTGGGATGTCTGTTGTGAGATGTCTGGTGTGAGATGTCTGGTGTGAGATGTCTGGTGTGAGATTTCTGGTGTTAGATGTCTGGTGTGAGCTGTCTGGTGGGAGATGTCTGGTGTGAGATCCAAGGTGGGTGTTAGATGTCTGGTGTGAGATGTTTGGTTTGAGATGTATGGGTAAGATGTCAAGTGTGTGATGTCTGGTGTGAGATGTCTGGTGTGAGATGTATGGTATGAGATCCAAGGTGTGTGTTAGATGTCTGGTGTGAGATGTATGGGTAAGATGTTAAGTGTGAGATGTCTGGTGTGAGATGTCAAGTATGAGATGTCTGGTATGAGATCCAAGGTGTGTGTTGGATGTCTGGTGTGAGATGTCTGGTAATGATGTATTGGTAAGATGTCTGGTGTGAGATGTCTGGTAATGATGTATTGGTAAGATGTCTGGTATGAGATGTCTGGTGTGAGATGTCTGGTGTGAGATGTCTGTTGTGTGATGTCTGGTATGAGATCCCCCAGGTGTGTTTAATGTCTGGTGTGAGATGTCTAGGTTGAAATGTCTGGTGTAAGATGTCGGGTGTGAGATGTCTGGTGTGAGATGTCTGTTGTGCGATGTCTGGTATGAGATCCCCCAGATGTGTTGAATGTCTGGTGTGAGATGTCTAGGTTGAGATGTCTGGTGTAAGATGTCTGGTGTGAGATGTCTGGTGTGAGATGTCTGTTGTGCAATGTCTGCTGTGCGATGTCTGGTATGAGATCCCCCAGGTGTGTTGAATGTCTGGTATGAGATGTCAAGTGTGAGATAGCTGGTGTGAAATGTCTGGTGTGAGATCCAAGGTATGTGCTGGATGTCTGGTGTGTGTTTGATATCTGGTGAGAGATGTGAAAGAATTTCAAAATGACTTGGCACAAATATTTCCGGTGTCATTTTGTTATTTTTAAACATTTATAGTTAAATACAAGGATATTACTGAGAGTAAGATCTATTTATGTTCTGTTTTCATTAAGAAAAAATATTTTTCTGTCAATTGCGTCTTTAAACGTATGATTCTTTTTTCTTGATTTGTCAGGACATTATCTACTTTGCCACCGTGTAATGTGGTCATTAATAATCAGAAAAAGTATGTGATATGGCCGTTCATTCCCGGGAGTAAAATTCATGTGTGTCATTTCTGTGCGTCCCATCCATTAGTAAGCCGTCTCTGTGAATAATGACCAAATGTCGTCCCTCTAAGGATCTGGTTTTCTTCTGTATTTGTCTTCAAGGCAAAACTGCATAGTTATATGAATCAGAGATGAATAGAAATTGCTAGTTTGCATTATGTAATTGCAAACTTCAAGAAAACATCAGTAGGGGTTTTTTTCTGAAAAGATCGATCCTTGTTTAATGTTTTTGATAAAAACAAAACTACATGCACATCTTAAATATTTTAAATACATATATGATCACGAAATCATATTTGTGTTTTGTTATTATTACTCTTTTCTCATACAGTAGTTTCAGTACGTGTAGTTTTGTAATTCAAGATTTTCCTGACATTTTTTATGTTTGTGTTTCAATTTCCGAAAGGTTTATTTTGGTGTAGGCCAATCTGGTGCGGTCAGCATAAACAAGTTTCTGTCCTTCTGTTACTCACCACACACATACATGTACATCCTTAAACGTCTTCAGAACATTCTTATATCTTGGTTATGTACATTCCAAAGGCCAAGGTCACATATAAAATGGCTATTTAGTTGGCTTATAAATAAAATATATCCCATATGTTTTTGTTTTTTATTATATTCTTACATCACCATCACGTTTATAAAGATTTATTAGTGAAATAAAATTGATATTTCACTGTTTCAAATTTCATTAAGTGTGCATACAAATTAGCCCGTTTTTCTAAATAAGTGTAATTCAATTACTTTTAATTCCGATTTTAGGCATATAATAAAAAGAAAATTGTTTATATATTTCACCTGGTGAACACCAAAAGTGAATATTTCACTCAGGGCTATGCCACTGGTTAAATATAAATTTTGGTGTTCACTCTGTGAATCACATCACAATCATACAGTGAATATTCAAACAATTATGCTCATAGTAAAAAAAAGTCCAATAGATTTAACTTTGACCACCTCTGACAAACAACCATTGACAGATGACAGGATGGAACTCAGCTCAGATTTGCGTCAAGTTAATTGGCCAGTTCACTAAGAGTCAAAGTACTTTTCAGCTCTGAACCAATGTATGGAATATGTCAGTTGTAATATAAAATGTTCAGAATGATTATTTCAGTTTATTTTTCATATGCAACTATTTAAGTCATAAACTTCCAAACATGTATGTGAATCTCCAATTCTTGTGCCACTCCTAGAAGGTTTAAAACTCAGTTTATTCAATAACTGAAAATGTTGTTGCAAAGAAAACAATCATATATCACCATCCCCCTGTGCTTTTGACATACCAAGTATGAGAAGAAATGTTTTTGTCATTTCCAGGATGAGAAAAAAAGTCAATGGGTGTAGATTCCGCAGAAGTGCCTGCGATATTTATGTCTCTATGAATGAATTGACCAGTTGCTCTGAGTGACAAATAATAGAATTGTTTTTCTTATCAGTTAATGATTATACAGAATTGCATAATCCATTGCACTGAAAGCCCCAGACATAGAAATAACAATTGAGCTGTTGGTGTGATGTTCATCTTGGTGCCTTATTTATTAGCTCGGCTTCTCTTGAAGAAATATGAAGGATTTTTTTCACAGAATCATTGTTTTTTATACAAAATCTGCAGTGGCCAAATTTAAGTATTATAATGTCCAAGATACAAATGTATGAAAGGTCTGGCACAAATGGACATCCACATAAAGGTTCCACATTTAAACAACGCCAATACCCTTGTGTCACCGGGGAAGCATGGCAGACACAACTCATAGGGATTACTTTATCTGGCGTCATTGTCACACTTTGTTTCCGGTGAGTGTAGAGTCTTCATACTTGATATGTGCATTGGTCATGGTCACTAGATTACCCCCCTTAGTAGTTATACCTGTATTCTGGTACAAATGTACCCAAATTACTTTATCAACATAAGTGCCAAATTCTCATGTGTATTTTGACCAGTACTAACATTTTGCCACTTTCGCAACCTGTAAAAAAGAAAGTATTTTGACATCATTTAATGGGATATATTAATGCATTGTATATGTTATGAAGACATGAGTTGTATATCTAAGGCATCAAGAAAACAATCATGCATTATCATATTGTTAGGTTATGATCTATATTTACAAGCTTCAACTAGTAAGTTGTTCCTTTTGCTGCAGGCGACGGTGTACATTCTGGACAAGCTTGATGTGATTCTGGCCAAGTCCTCCCTAGAGGAGATCAAAACAGAGATTATCCCCCTTGTTTTCAACACCCTCGACTCCAACTCCATACAGGCTCAGGTAGTGTTTCAGTACATGGAGTAGCTTTCTAGTCCCCCTCCCCCTAGTTCTGCCTCTGGTCGTCAACATTCATTCACACAGGCTTCGGTAAGGTAATTTTTTATGAAAAGTTAATAAGTTGCAAAACCATTTCTGACATGGAGACATAAAGTTGATACACTTATATATACAATGGAAATTTTCATAATTATGTGTAGCTGTTTTAAAAAGAAAAATATTAAATCAGAACGCTGGAATAGCATTGAAATCCTTTTGCGTTACTCTCGTTTAAAATGTTTTAGCTATTAGGTCGTCTGTTTTTAGCTCATAATTCAGCTAGTGCCAATTAATGACAATGCGCTAATGCTATTTTCCATATTATATGTAACAATGTGATATTTCCTGCTGTGTTTCAGGAAGCAGCCCTAGGTTGCATTTGTCTATTGAAGGAGTATCTGGATGACAACATAATGAAAACTATGGTGCTTCCCCGTGCAAAGTCCCTCTACAATAAGTCAGACAACATCAAGGTACAAATAGGCCAGCCATCATTGACTGGTGTATGGCTATGTGTCTGTAAGTGTAAATTATGATGCCTTGGAGAATAACAAAAACTTTAGCATTGTCTGTGGCATTACAAAGTGCACAGTCAGGGTATAATCTGCATTTTATGTCCTTCTAAATCTATGAAGTTTAGGGTTTAAGGCTGGAGATATATTTAGCTCTACTGGCCAAAGGCCAGAAGAGCTTATGCGATGGTAATGTGTACGTAGTATGTGCATCCGTGCGTCCGTGCCTTCGTGCGTCTGTAAACAATTTCTTGTGAACACAATACAGTCTTCAGTTTTGATTGTATCTGGATGAAACTTATACAGTATCTACATATCCATTAGAGCTTGGTTCCTTTAGAAAACTAGCCAGATCAGCCCATGCATGCCTAGATTATGGGTCTTGAAAGTATAAAAAGTATGTGAATCTGTTAACAATTGGTTGTGAACATGATACAGTCTTCAGTTTTGATCGTATCTCGATGAAACTTGTACAGTATTTAGATAGCCATTAAAGCTCGGTTCCTTTTGCAAACCAGCCAGATCAGCCCATGCATGCCTAGAGTATGGGCCTTGAAAGTATAAAAAAATAATATTTTTAGCTAAGTCTATTTTTAGCCAAGTCTACATGAGCGAAGTCTATTTTTAGCCAAGTTTACATGTAAAGTAACAATTGCTTGTAAATGTTTGTTCAAATTATGCCCCTGGGATCATAACTGGCCATGCCCAGGGTTTCACAGGTTTGGTATACTTAAATTGGGAAATGTTAAAAACCTTTTTGTCTGAAACAGCTATGCAGATCCTTGCTATTTTGAACATTAGGCTATATTTAGTGCTCCACTACCATTTTTGTTCAGATTTTTCTAAGTTTTGAAAGCAAATATTTTTTACCCTCAGATTACCTTTACCGGCACATATTAAAATAGTTCATGCAACTAATCTGCTTACAACACTTTCTGTCCTCAGATTAGTGATGAAACGATTATTGAGTACAATCGATAAATCGTCGCTGGTAGTGCTATGTCGGCGACAATCGATAGTGGTTGTCAAAAATCGATGTCGCTAATGTTACTTCCGTTAACTACGTAACTTGTGGTAAAAGTCGAGTAAATGTCAATTTTTCTTTCAGGTAAATTCTCGTTAAGTTCATTTTAACAAGGGAGGTCACCCTCTTACACAAATGTGATGAATGTAAACTCTTTTGCTTAAAAACTTATTAACTCTCCTAAAATTATAAATTGATTTTAATTATTTATATATTTCATAAAACCTTCTTCAATAACCTGTCTCTAATATAGTAGAGTGCGTCCAGTGTTACATGCAAATACAGGGGATCCCGGCTTGATGCATTCTGTTTTTGATACCTTTTTTGGTATCGTTTGTTATTAACTAATTTACTTTTTTTTGTGAAAAGTTCATGAAATTAAGATGTTCTAATGAAATGTTGAATATAACGGGTTATTAAATGTTAAGCTGGTTCACAAATATTTAAGATGCTTTTAGATAGATTAGATAGATAAAATGCTAAGATAACTTACTTGAAGCGGTGTGCATCATTTTGCAATAAATGTGCAATTATTAAGTATGTGTTGTGTTGTTATGTTTTTTCGTTAAGTTATTAAAGACAGAAAAGGGTCGTTGAAATTTACTTACTGTTGCAAAAAGCATGACTAAAGCATCACACGTATGATTCCAGGTTTAACCTTAAATGATCATGATGATACTATGTATAAAGAATGTATTCCTTACTGATATTATGAACTTTCGGTTATTGTCAGATAGTTAATCGAGTGAACTATATATTTGTTGCCTATTACTCATATGTACATGCTCTGGATTGAAAATGACCACAAGAGCCTTGCCAGTAGAGCATAGGCCCTCTTGGGCCTCTTGTTTAGTGAAATTGGTAGGCTGTGAGGAGTAAAACTGCTTGCAAAAGGCTGGAGATCTTTTTTGATTCAATGAATGGTAGGCTGGGAGGAGCTAAACTGCATACAAAATGCTTGATATATTTTTATTGAATTTGGTGGGTAGGGAGGAGTCAAACTGCTTGCAAATAAGTGTACCGAATGATCATCATTATATAACCTGGTTTGATATCAAATAACACAGATCATCTGCTTTCTTTGAACTATTTTTTTTTATACTCATTGCAACAACTATACTGCCATTTGCTCTCAGCCAATGGCATGTCTGCCAATCATTCTGAGGTGATTTCAAATTTTGTAGCTGACAGCAAAATCTTTTATCTGACAAACACATTTTTGGACTATAATGCAAGTATTCTATTTTCAGAAATAATGACGTTTACAAAAGTACATTTATGACAAATGTTAGACAAACCTGTTCTATTGCAAATTGTGTTACACCTTTTGTAATGCAAGTTTAAACTACACAAAAAGGGTGGCAAATTCTGCTTCTCCCTCTTTCATACAGTCTCGTCTTTCCCAGCCTTTAATGTATTACTGTACATGATGGCCAAAAGTATAGTGTCTAGCACAGATACTTGTACTTGTTGAAATTTCTTATAAGGTCAAGTGTTTTTTGTACCTATATTGGTACATGTTATTTTCTACAGTGTCTGAGTGTCAGACAAATTACAAATAGATGTAGACTAAGTAACCATTCCTAGATTGTGTATCTTGCGTGTTATTGTAAGATAACTTTCTATATTTCTAGTATCAAACAAATACTCTGGATTTTATGGATATAATTTGCCCAAAATCCAATGCTGGTTTTGCTAATTTCCTATTTCAGAGGGATTAAAATTGTTTTTTATGTTGCCTCTTTTAATGGCAGCTTGTTTAAAACTTTATTGACCTTGTATTCTGAAAAGAAAATGAAGCCTCAGATAACTCTTGTACTCTTACAATATTGGTGGGAGGTTTTAACTTCTTTTTTTAACATTTTAATATTTTAATAGCCTTGTTACACTGTAAACTAATCTAGCTGTAATAAAAGTTTCTGATAATCATAGTTATAAATCATTTTTGTGGAATATTCAATATTAAAGGCGCTATTTAGCTTGTTTCTTTAGTTGTTCTTATTATATTGTCTGTCAAACATAAGTGTTATTTCAAAGAATATTTCTGATCAGTGCAATTTAGAACAATGTTTCTCTCAATAATTTTGTATTCCAAAGAGTTATTTATAGACAAGCATCATGAGTTCTGTGAATTAAAGTGCATTGTTTAGTATTGTGTTTTGTTTAACAGTTCATTACTATTACCGGGATTATGATAAAAAACATGTCTAATTTTGGCACTTTTCTTCCTGGGTGTAATCAAGTGGAAAAATTATGGTTTGAACTGAACAAAAGCAATTAGTTTTGAGATTACAAGAGCTTGACTTTCTGAAAGCTAGTGCTTTCCCAGAAGCTAAGGTATATTTATGGACGTCATCAACATAATTGTCCAATTCACCATTAACATGCTTGAAACTGCATAATTCTTCAAATTTGTTTTCATGACACTCCAGAAAGATATAAAATGGTAATTGAATTATAAATCATAATACCTGGTATAGGCAAATGAAGACACTGACATTCGAAGAATACTGTGGCAGTAGGAGCACCTGCACAGTGGCTGTAAAAATGTCCTTCGATTATAGCATATGCCTGTAATCCCTGCAGATGCGGATCAATGCGTTGACATGTATTGACACGGTGTTGGACAGCCTGGACAAGATGATTATCCTGGACGATGTGCTGCCTTTCCTCATGGACATCACCCTTGGACAGGAAGCCAAGATTGTGATGGCCATTGTCGGTGGGTAAAAGGAAAAAAACAAGTGTTCAGCCAATGGTAGTTTCCTTGTTTACTTTTGTACTTTGCTGGAAGATCTGATGATGAAACATTGAAATGTATATCGAGACTGCTATTTGCTTATATTATATCAATAAGATGACACGTTGCAACTAACTGATGTTTAGTTTGACATTCAAGTAGCTGTCATGTTTTATTTTTCGTCCACATGTAGTTACTTAAACTTTTAAAAGGAACATACTACGCAATCACAGTTCATTCCATTTACTCTACAAAATACTGTGAGATAACTGACTGACGAAACACGATAATTCATTTGAAAAAAAAGGTTGTTTTGGTGAGGATCTTAAACCTATGATGCAATATTCTTTGTGCTCATCAGTCAGGAGCTGTTCAGGATTCACACAAATCAACATTGAGAACTTGGCTTAAGTAATTAAAACTTAATTCTCCCAAACCATAAATCTCCCAAACCATTTACTGGGGTAATCAGATGTTGAAAATCTGCATAAAATGTACTAGCTGATGGTTTACAGATGTAATTTATAGAATATACCAAATATACTGAAATGCATAGACAAATATTACTACATTCTTGTTGCTAGCTTACTTCATGAATGCAAACCATAATCATGTTTAAAATTTATTAAATATTTTCTTGGTAATGGATCTGAAAAATGAATTAAAAAGGCAGAGGAAAACCAGTAACAGCAATTTACTGTAGGCATCATAATCAATTGACATTTTTATTTATACAAAATTAGTTTTCATTGAGATTCTTATCTAGTTTCCGCAGTTGTTCGCAGAGTTATCCCCTCTGAAGAATGCCGTGATCATAATTCTTCAGATGACTGATCAGCCACCGAGGGCCAAAATTCCAAACTCCTGGAAATGCAGACAATCAATGAATTTATTGTGTTAGCCGCAAAAGCGCAAATTCCTGGTTTAAAACAGACAGTGGGTTTTATTCGATGAATGTACTGTTCTGTTAATTGTAAACTTTAAGACCACAATTAGTTTAGGTCATAGCATTTGTGGCAGATTGTTACAGGCTTATAAATATGATGGGAAGACAAATGTTTTTTCTTTGTCCTAATTAGCGCCTTGCAGTTCTATCATTGGAAATTAGTTCAGTGGCTGAAGGAAGTTTATTTTATGTCACCTATTGATTTTGCTCTCCATATCAGACAGTAGAGCAGACCCGATGAAAAAATTCCATTTTACTACTCTTTTTTTTTTTATCTCATCTAATGGTACAATTATAACTTTTTATGTGTGTAATGTTTTAATAAAGAATGAGATTAATTTAATATATCATTTCTGTTTCTAAACTTCCATGAAATGCCGTGTAAAAACATTTAATTAAACTAAAATCAGTGCAATAGAACACAGAACTAAACTTATCAGAAATATGATTACCTTTCATGGCCGATTGTGTAAGAAAGATTCATCCAAACCTGAGCTTAGAGTGTTTTGTGTAAACAAGGTCTACTGAATTTCCATAGAACATCAGGTAGTAAAAATGTATATTTTTATTTTTTGATACTTTTTTATCTTTGCCCATGAGCAAGATTATAAGTATCTTCCATGGCCGAGAGTCTAAGATAGGTTCATCTCAGGGTGTTTTACTGAAAAAGGTTTACCAAAATTCTGCAAAACACCCTGCGCAAAGGTTGGGATGAACTTATCCTACACGAGCAGCTATGGTAGATGCTTTTTCTCCCACCTTAGTTAAACAAAATTAAGTAAAAATGTATTTTCTGCTGGACCTTTTTTGTATGTAATGAAAATAAATGCGTATGGATATGTGATAATTCGTGGTTGTCATGGATATGCACACAGTGATTCAGATTATGTTAATAGTCAAATCGGTCTGAGGAGAGTGAAGCAATATTTCTTGAGAGGTGCGTGAAAACCTTTTTATGGTGACATTTGAAGCAAAAAATAATTAATTAACATTTTAAATATTGCCACAAGACAGGGTTTCTACAGATGACAGTCTTCAACAAGGGGGGTAATTACAATGTGATGACCATTAAAAAGGAGTTCCATACGGGTACTTGCCTGTGGGCAAGATTATAAATATCTTCCATGGCCGCTCGTGTAAGATAGGTTCATTCTGACCCAAGCGTAGGGTGTTTTGCTGAAACGAGGTTTACCGAGTTTCCGCAAAACACCCTGCGCGAGGGTTGGGATGAATCTATCTTACACGAGCGGCTATGGTAGATGCTTTTTCTCCCACCTCAGTTAAAAAAAATAAGTAAAAATGTATTTTTTGCTGGAACTCTTTTGTGCCTAGTGAAAATAATTGCGTATGGATATCCGATGATTCGTGGTTGTCATGGATATGTGTGCAGTGATTCAGATTATGTTAATAGTCAAACAGGTCTTCAAATAGTCCTAAGCCTAAGGAGAGTGAAGCATTATTTCTTGAAAGGTGCGTGAAAACTGTTTTATGGTGACATTTGAAGCGAGAAATAATTATTTAGCGTTCTAAATATTGCCACAAGACAAGGTTTCCATGATGCTACAGACGACAGTCTTCAACAAGGGAGGTAATTACAATGTGGTGACCATTTAAAAGGAGTTCCATACGGGCATTTTATCTTCGCCCGTGGGCAAGATAAGAATTTCTAGCATGGTTAAATTATTGGATCTACTTATCTGAGGTTGGAAAAAAGAATTTCTAGCTAGCTTAAATTTTTTGATCTACTTATCTGAGGTGGGAGAAAAGGACTTGGCCAAGTATTAAACAGTAATAGAAATTGTGTACAAAAATAGGAAGTAAAAATGTGTTCAATTCTGTAGGATAGACCTTGGATAAAAAAACACTGTATTTTTGTACAATATGATAAAAAACAAACCATACTTGACAAGTTTCACTCTGGGTTTTGTCTCATAGGGAAGCGTGCTGGTATTGGGTTTCTTCTTGTAGCCTTGGCGGCACCATTGTCTGCGGATGATCTTCCTTTGAATATTATTTATGACTTGTTCTAGGGCGGTCTTTCATATGTTTTATGGTTGAAATTTGTTTTGATTAAACAAAAATGACAAGTAATACATCACAATTATTCCCTGCATGATAATAGGGTGACTAAGATCAATGTTTCATCTATAACTGGCTGATACAGCTGTCCCAAGCCACTGCTTATATTTTCTGTTTGTCTTGAACAATTATTTGTGTAGGAACTCTCTTGAAGCTCTTGTCATGTCAAGAGAAATTGTTTTGATAATTCTTTGAGTAAAAATGATATTTGGTGATTCAGCAAATAGAAAACGCTAGACATAAATGATGGGTTGACGTAAAAAATCAACATTTACAAACCAAATTATTGTGTAAACTTTTTTTGCTTAACATTAGCTACATACATGTCCATTACTGCTAGAATTCTCAAAGTCTATAATTATTACTGTCTGGTATTCTATGATTAAGTCAAGCCTTGATTTAGTACATGGACAATTAAATTAACAGAATTTTTACTGCCCAAGCTTACATTCATTTATGTTGATATTTCAGGTATCTACAAACATCTGTTGAGTGACAAGAAGTTTGGTCTGACTCACAATCTGATAGCGACGCGGGTGATGCCCCCGCTTATTCCCCAGACTGTCAACCCCGGACTCTCCATGGAACAGGTAAGGCATACCCCAGACTGTCAACCCCGGACTTTCCATGGAGCAGGTAAGGAATGCCCCAGACTGTCAACGCCTGACTCTCCATGGAACAGGTATGGAATACCCCAGAATGTCAGAAAGCTAAGTGGAGACCCCAGAATGCCAGAAAGGTAAGGGATACCCCAGAATGTCAGAAAGGTAAGGGATACCCCAGAATGTCAGAAAGGTAATTGGATACCCCAGAATGTCAGAAAGATAAGGGATACCCTAGAATGTAAGAGAGGTAAGTGGATACCCCAAAATGTCAGAATGGTAAGGGATACCCCAGAATATCAGAAAGGTAAGGGATACCCCAGAATGTCAGAAAGGTAAGGGATACCCCAGAATGTCAGAAAGGTAAGGGATACCCAAGAATGTCAGAAAGATAAGAGATAACCCTGAACGTCAGAAAGATAAGGGATACCCGAGAATGTCAGCAAGGTAAGGGATGCCCAAGAATGTCAGAAATATAAGGTATACCCAATAATGTCATAAAGATAATGTATACCCCAGAATGTCAGAATGGTAAGTTGATACCCCAGAATGTCAGAATGGTAAGTTGATACCCCAGAATGTCAGAATGGTAATGGATACCCCAGACTGTCAGAAAGGTAAGGGATACCCCAGAATGTCAGCAAGGTAAGTGGATACCCCAGAATGTCAGAATGGTAAGTAGATACCCCAGAATGTGAGAAAGGTAAGGGATACCCCATACCCCTGAATGTCAGCAAGGTAAGGGATACCCCAGAATGTCAGAAAGGTAAGGTATACCCCAGAATGTCAGAAAGGTAATTGGATACCCCAGAATGTCAGAAAGATAAGGGATACCCTAGAATGTAAGAGAGGTAAGTGGATACCCCAGAATGTCAGCAAGGTAAGTGGATACCCACGAATGTCAGAATGGTAAGTAGATACCCCAGAATGTGAGAAAGGTAAGGGAAACCCTATGTCCCGGAATGTCAGCAAGGTAAGGGATACCCCAGAATGTCAGAATGATAAGTGGATACCCCAGAATGTCAGAAAGGTAAGGGATACCCCAGAATGTCAGAATGGTAAGTGAGTACCCCTGAATTTGAGAAAGGTAAGGGATACCCCATACCCCAGAATGTCAGCAAGGTGAGGGCTACCCAAGAATGTCAACAAGGTAATGGATACCCCAGAATGTCAGAAAGATAATGAATACCCCATAATGTCAAAAAGGTAAGGTATACCCAAGAATGTCATAAAGGTTATGGATACCCCAGAATGTCAGAATGGTAAGTTGATACCCCAGAATGTCAGAATGGTAATGGATACCCCAGACTGTCAGAAAGGTAAGGGATACCCCAGAATGTCAGCAAGGTAAGTGGATACCCCAGAATGTCAGAATGGTAAGTAGATACCCCAGAATACCAGAAAGGTAAGGGAAACCCTATGCCCCGGAATGTCAGCAAGGTAAGGGATACCCCAGAATGTCAGAATGATAAGTTGATACCCCAGTATGTCAGAATGGTAATGGATATCCCAGACTGTCAGAAAGGTAAGGGATACCCCAGAATGTCAGCAAGGTAAGTGGATACCCACGAATGTCAGAATGGTAAGTAGATACCCCAGAATGTGAGAAAGGTAAGGGAAACCCTATGTCCCGGAATGTCAGCAAGGTAAGGGATACCCCAGAATGTCAGAATGATAAGTGGATACCCCAGAATGTCAGAAAGGTAAGGGATACCCAAGAATGTCAGAATGGTAAGTGAGTACCCCTGAATTTGAGAAAGGTAAGGGATACCCCATACCCCAGAATGTCAGCAAGGTGAGGGCTACCCAAGAATGTCAACAAGGTAATGGATACCCCAGAATATCAGAAAGATAATGAATACCCCATAATGTCAAAAAGGTAAGGTATACCCAAGAATGTCATAAAGGTTATGGATACCCCAGAATGTCAGAATGGTAAGTTGATACCCCAGAATGTCAGAATGGTAATGGATACCCCAGACTGTCAGAAAGGTAAGAGATACCCCAGAATGTCAGCAAGGTAAGTGGATACCCCAGAATGTCAGAATGGTAAGTAGATACCCCAGAATGTGAGAAAGGTAAGGGAAACCCTATGCCCCGGAATGTCAGCAAGGTAAGGGATACCCCAGAATGTCAGAATGATAAGTGGATACCCCAGAATGTCAGAAAGGTAAGGGATACCCCAGAATGTCAGAATGGTAAGTGAGTACCCCTGAATTTGAGAAAGGTAAGGGATACCCCATACCCCAGAATGTCAGCAAGGTAAGGGATACCCCAGAATGTCAGAATGATAAGTGGATACCCCAGAATGTCAGAAAGGTAAGGGATACCCCAGAATGTCAGAATGGTAAGTGAGTACCCCTGAATTTGAAAAAGGTAAGGGATACCCCATACCCCAGAATGTCAGCAAGGTAAGGGATACCCAAGAATGTCAGAATGATAAGTGGGTACCAGAGAATGTCAGAAAGGTAAGGGATACTCCAGAATGTCAACAAGGTAATGGATACCCCAGAATGTCAGCAGGTAAGGGATACCCCAGAATGTCAACATGGTAATGGATACCCCAGAATGTCAGCAAGGTAAGGGATACCCCAGAATGTCAGAATGATAAGTGGATACCCCAGCATGTCAACAAGGTAATGGATACCCCAGAATGTCAACAAGGTAATGGATACCTCAGAATCTCAGAGTGGTAAATGGATACCCCAGAATGTCAGAAAGGTAAGGCATACCCCAGAATGTCAACAAGGTAATGGAAACCCCAGACTGTCAGAAGGTAAGGCATACCCCAGAATGTCAGCAAGGTAAGGGATACCCCAGAATGTCAGAAAGGTAAGGCATACCCCATACCCCGGAATGCCAGCAAGGTAAGGGATACCCCAGAATGTCAGAAGGTAAGGCATACCCCAGAATGCCAGCAAGGTAAGGGATACCCCAGAATGTCAGAAGGTAAGGCATACCCCAGAATGCCAGCAAGGTAAGGGATACCCCAGAATGTCAGCAAGGTAAGGGATACCCCAGGATGTCAGAAGGTAGGGCATACCCCAGAATGTCAGAAAGGTAAGGCAAACCCCAGAATGTCAGCAAGGTAAGGGATACCCCAGAATGTCAGAAGGTAAGGCATACCCCATACCCCAGAATGTCAACAAGGTAATGGAAACCCCAGACTGTCAGAAGGTAAGGCATTCCCCGTACCCCAGAATGTCAGCAGACTGTCTAACCTGGACTCTCTATGGAACAGGTAAGGGCTGACCTTTGGCTGTATTACTGAAGCATCTGAAGAAAATTACAAATTAAAGTTAAGTTTAAGTCCCAGATTAGTCCAATTGACCAATCAGATGGCTTGATTTCCAATAAAATAGTATGTCTTGGAGCATACCAATTCAAAGATAGGAGCTGTAAGGTTATTTTCCATTTTCTCTGCCCATGTAAAATCAAAATTCTTTACCACTCAAATAATTACATCTTTTGAAAAGGTATGCTTCTAGCAAAATCATGCTTATTTTAATATGATATTTTACATTCAGCATACCACTTTCTATGTGTAAAAAAATATGCAATATTTATGCGAAAAACTACAGAAACAAGCTCAGTAGCAAAAAATTAAACATAAACCCGGTTTAATGGCACTGGGTAAATGCCAAAGACATAGAACATAAAATCACAAACAAGAAACATGGAAGAACAGCACAAAACTCCACAAACAGCACAGTGCATACATACTCTATATAAAAAACTATGTATGTTTATCAAGAAATGTTAGGTACCACCTAAAATGTAAATTTACTGGTGGTTTAAACCAGTTTGTGTGCACAACCTCACTCTTATCAAGTCTAGTAAGATGCTTCTTTAATATGGCCTCAGGGGAAAACAGAAGTGTTTAAAGAAATCACTCAAGCCACATAATGCATTTGTCTGATTGTTTTATATTGCACTTAACAATTAATTGGTTCCTACATTGCTTTATTGTAATTGTAACTGGAGGACAATCTTGGCTTTTGTGGTGATATTTTATTTGTAGAGAATAAAGATATCATGAAACAGAAGTGAGAACTCTTGTAAATGGCTATGACATACAAATTTTAATATGATTGTGTTGCTAATGCTCTTTAATTTTGAATTATAAACATGCATGTGCAATACCATGATAATAATTTCATAAAAAAATACTGATTATTTACAATGCGGAATTTTTGCACAAATATTAGAAATACTGCATATTTACTTGCTATGTATTTACAGTTCAGTGCCTTAATGGAGGTGTTACGGGACATGCTGGAACATATTGACCGGAAGAGGAGGGACAAGATGAAGCAGGAGACGGCTTCCGTTCCCATACCACAGAGGTGAGTGGTGCAGGAAAAACTTACTTATACTCAAAACATACTTCAACACAACCCAGTTACTCAACACACTCCAATGCACAACTGAGTTCCTCAACCCTCTCCAATGCACCAGCCAGTTACTCAACCCACTCCAATGCACCACCAAGTTACTCAACCCACTCCAGTGCAACACCCAGTTACTCAACCCACTCCAATGCACCACCCATTTGCTCAAGGCACTCCAAAGCACCACCCAGTTACTCAACCCACTCCAATGCAACACCCAGTTACTCAATGCACTCCAATGCACAACCCAGTTACTCAACACACTCTTATGCACCACCTAGTAACTCTACCCACTCCAATGCACCACCCAGTTACTCAACCCACTCCAATGCACCACCCAATTACTCCACCCACCCCAATGCACCACCCAGCTACTCAACCCACTCCAATGCACCACCCAGTTACTCAACCAACTCCAATGCACCACCCAGTTACTCAATGCACTCCAATGCACCACCCAGTTACTCTACCCACTCCAGTGCACCAGCCAGTTACTCCACCCACTCCAATGCACCAGCTAGTTACTCCACCCACCCCAATGCACAACCCAGTTACTCAACCCACTCCAATGCATCACCAAGTTACTCAACCCACTCCAATGCACCACCCAGTTACTCAACACACTCCAATGCAACACCCAGTTACTCAACCCACTCCAATGCAACACCCAGTTACTCAACCCACTCCAATGCAACACCCAGTTACTCCACCCACCCCAATGCAACATCCAGCTACTCAACCCACTCCAATGCAACACCCAGTTACTCAACCCACTCCAATGCACCACCAAGTTACTCCACCCATCTCAATGCTAAACCCAGTTACTCAACCCACTCCAATGCAACACCTAGTTACTCAACCCACTCCAATGCAACACCCAGTTATTCCACTCACCCCAATGCACAACCCAGTTATTCAACCCACTCCAATGCACCACCCAGTTACTCCACCCACTCCAATGCACAACCCAGCTACTCAACCCACCCCAATGCACAACCCAGTTACTCAACCCTCTCCAGTGCACCACCCATTTGCTCAATGCACTCCAATGCACCACCAGTTACTCTACCAACTCCAATGCACCACCCAGTTACTCAACTTACTCCAATGCACCACCCAGTTACTCAATGCATTCCAATGCACCACCCAGTTACTCAGCCCTCTCCAATGCACCACCCATTTGCTCAATGCACTCCAATGCACCACCAAGTTACTCAACCCACTCCAATGCACCACCCAGTTACTCAATGCACTACAATGCACCACACAGTTACTCAACACACTCCAATGCACCACCCAGTTACTCAACCCACTCCAATGCACAGCCCAGTTACTCATCCTTCTCCAATGCACCAACCAGTTACTCAAAGTACTCCAATCCACCACCCACTTACTCAACCCACTCCAATGCACCACCCAGTTTCTCCACCCACCCCAATGCACCACCCAGTTTCTCCACCCACCCCAATGCACCACCCAGCTACTAAACCCACTCCAATGCAACACCCATGCATTTCCTCAATGCACTCCAATGCTCCACCCAGTTACTCTACCAACTCCAATGCACAACCACGTTACTCAATGCACTCCAATGCAACACCCAGTTACTCAATGCACTCCATTGCACCACCCAGTTACTCAACCCACTCCAATGCAACTTTCATTTGATCAAGGCACTCCAATGCACCAGCCAGTTACTCAACCCACTCCAATGCAACACCCAGTTACTCAATGCACTCCAATGCACAACCTAGTTACTCAACACACTCCAATGCACCACCTAGTAACTCTGTCCTGTCCAATGCACCACCCAGTTACTCAATGCACTCCAATGCAACACCCAGTTACTACACCTACCCCAATGCACCACCCAACTACTCAACCCACTCCAATGCACCACCCAGGTACTCAACCCACTCCAATGCACCACCCAGTTACTCAATGCACTCCATTCCACCACCCAGTTACTCTACCTACTCCAATGCACCAGCCACTTACTACACCCACTTCAGTGCACCACCCAGTAACTCCACCCACCCAAATGCACAACCCAGTTACTCAACCCACTCCAATGCACCACCCAATTACTCAACCCACTCCAATGCACAACCCAGTTACTCAACCCACTCCAATGCACCACCCAGTTACTCCACCCACCCCAATGCACCACCCAGTTACTCAACCCTCTCCAATGCACCACCCATGCATTGCTCAATTCACTCCAATGTAGCACTCAGTTACTCTACCAACTCCAATGCACCACCCAGTTACTCAACCCACTCCAATGCACCACCCAGTTACTCAGTGCACTCCAATTCACCACCCAGTTACTCAATGCACTCCAATGCACCACCCAATTAATCTACCAATTCCAGTGCACCACCCAGTTACTCAATGCACTCCAATGCACCACCCATTTGCTTTACCAACTCCAATGCACCACCCAGTTACTCTACCAACTCCAATGCACCACCCAGTTACTCAATGCACTCCAATGCACAACCCAGTTACTCAATGCACTCTAATGCACCACCCAGTTACTCAGTGCACTCCAATGCACCATCCATTTGCTCAATGCACTCCAATGCAACACCCAGTTACTCAACCCACTCATATGCACCACCAAGTTACTCAACCCTCTCCAATGCACCAACGAGTTACTCAATGTACTCCAATGCACCACCCAGTTACTCAACCCACTCCAATGCACCACCCAGCTACACAATGTACTCCAAAGCATGCACAAAAAGTAATGTTAACTCAAAACACTCAAATGCACCTCTCTAAACATATCTAAACAAGGCTAAACCACTCTAATGCACACTTTTTCACTCAAAGCACTGTGTCTTTTATGCACTTAATTAAATAATCAAAAGATTAATTATGCACCATAGAATTACTCCTATAAATGAAAGCTTAAGGGATTTTAGTAACTGAAAGTTATCTTATGTACAACTCAGTTATACAGAGCACACTTATATATTTTTCACTTTCTTAAAGCTCTCTTGTAAGGGGCTCTGATTTTCAAAGCCCTCTTATAGACCACTCAGCTATTTAAGCACTATTTTACTTTCTTAAAGCACTCTTGTAAGAGACTCTGTCATTCAAAGCCATCTTATAGACCACTCAGTTATTTAGAGCACTATTTTACTTACTAAATTTAAAGCACTCTTGTAAGAGGCTCTGACATGCAGAGCCCTCTCATGGACTTCTCTGTTATTTAGAGCACTATTTTACTTTCATCAGCATTATTGTAAGGGGCTCTGACATTCAGAGCCCTCTGGGCTCTGACATTCAGAGCCCTCTGATGTACCACTCTGTGATTCACAGCCCTCTTTTGCTACACTTTCTTACTTAGAGCTCTCTTTTTTCCACCACTTGGTTACACAAAGCTCAGTCTTATGTTTCCTTCATTTAGTCAAATATTTGTTTATACCTTCTTTCTATTCAAAGGCCTCAAAAAAATAATATACAACTGCTATTAAGACCTCTGTAAATGTACCACTCATGTATTCAAAACACTGCTACATGTTAGTAAAATGTATTGCTTTTACCTCCACAGGGGCCTTATAAACATGGCTGAGAGCCAGGGGAAGGACAGCATGCGTAACTTTCTCTCCATAGATGAAGCCATGCACCTGCAGAAGAGTAGAACTGGTATGAACGTTGGTCAGAGGGGTGGGGGAGGGTGTTGTACCGGATCATTCATAAATTGAATCAAATTTTAAATTATAGTCTGTTTTACCAATTTCTGGTCTGATTTCTCAAAAGGTTTTAGGTGTAATAAGCTTAATCAGCTTATTTAATTAAACAAAATTTATTACTTCATCTTTATTTTATAAATGTAAATATTGACATTGACAGCTGACCTTTTGACCTACTTTCTTATTTTCAAAGCTAAAGCACTGATATTTAGACAAATATACAGTTAAAATCTTATTGTCTGAAACCATAAGGCCTAGAACTAAGATATTTGGTGTGTAACATTTTCTAGTGGTTACAAAGGTGTTAAACATTCACTCAGGTAAGCAATTAAGGGCCATTATGGCCCTATTGTTTGTGATTACCAACTTTTCTATTTAATGAATGTTTAGATTTTTAGCTCACCTGAGCACTTTATGCTCAAGATTGATCTATTGTGTGTGGTAGGTGAATTGCCCAGCATAAACAACTGCTTCAAATGACATGTCCTTCCGCTTGGTTATAAATTTAACTTCTCCAAAATTGCACGGCCAAAAGCTTAGATATTTGACATGTTGCTTTTTCTAGTGGTCTTCTACCAAGATTGTTCGAATGATGCTGTCTGCAGTCATAATCAGCATTGCCTTTTGGGCTTTTGGGTAACTTGTTTTAAATTTAATTATACTTTAGGAAAATCTTCAAAAATCCCTTCAAAAATGGCCCAGAGGTTAGATATTTGGGATGTCGCACTATCTAGCTGGCCTCTACCAAGTTTGTTCTTATCATGCTTCTGGGGTCAACATCAGCTTCAACCCTGTGGTCTTTCATTTTATATAGTCTGAAATCAGGAAATTCTTCTCAAAACACCAATGCCAAAAGCTAAGTTATGGCATGCAGATTTGTTCAATGGTCAAATTGTGCCCAGTGGTCACTTGTATTACGTAGACTGATATAACAAAACTATTTAATCATCTTTTTCCCTAAAACTTAAAATCCCAAACCTGAGATATTCAGTTTGCAGCATTGTCTAGTGGTCCTCTTAAAACTTTCTTCATTTAACTTTATATAGTAACTTACAAAGCAATTCTCACTTTCCTGAGCAACCACCATGCTCCTAAGCAAACACAGTTTTGTTTGCAGCAATCTTTTTTCTGAGCAAACTATGACTTCCTTAGCAATAGCTTGCTCCTTAGCTAAACAACCATAGACTTCATTAGCAACTATAAACTTCCTTAGCAACAACATTTGTTTTGTTTTGTAACCAATGACTACCTCAGTAATAATGTTTGCTTCCCTATCAACCATCACATTCCTTAGCCACAATGGACATAAATAGCATCCCCTAACTTTTTAAACAAGCAGCTTTTGTCTTAGTATCCACTGAAACTCCAGGTACTCAGGTGAGCGATGTAGGGCCATTTTAGCTATCTTGTTTATAAGTATGTTTCATTTTTTTTTTCATTCTTTCAGCATGGTACTCTTTTTTTATGTAAATATTTTTCTTAACAGTATTTCATTGCATGTTTAACACTAGATTTATAGTTAAACTCCAAGCATTTTTTATCATATAAATTCTTTATGTTTCATAATAAATCTTTAATGCTTAGGAAATCAAAGTTTATATTGTTAAAATGGCCTCCATTGCATCATAGCAATTAATCTAAATTGAGTTTTGGACATTCATTATTTAATATCTGACATTAAGTTACTGAGATTATCCTACATGAACCCATAGGAACAACATTTCCATTACAGATAATCTATGGGAAACACCAGAAGTTTAGGAAATTGCAATTTTACTACATGTCTACTTGTTCTATATTCTAATTTTTGCATAAAACCATGAGAAAGGAACATCTTGCTACATAAAGCAGAGAATGAATTGGATTAGGAGGAATAAACTCAAGACACCCTGTGGAGAACAGAAACCAATTGCTTGATAAAAGGGAACAATTTCCTCTACTGTTACAATTAGATTTCTTCAATGGAATGGATGATTAGCTAGTTGAAATTATTTTAAGTGTGAGAAATTCCTGAAGAATAAGATTCATCTAATTTACGAAATTATTTGATCACTATTGTCCCAGCTGGATACGAAATGTAGGTTTAATTTGCTACAAATCTTAGAGTAATGATTTGAATGTATCCCCTGGTTCCTGGCAAGACTTAATCATGCCCAGAATTTTGACATAAGTAAACATTTATAAAACTGGTATTCATTGTTAATCATCTGACTTTAATATATAACTCTTTGCTATTGTACTTTTGATACTAGATTTTGCCCTTTTTGATGTTATCCACCTTTTAACCCATATTTCCAGTCATAACTATTATGGCAAAGAGGTAGCATGTGTACAGAATGACTTACTATCTTGTTGCTACCGCTAAGTTATCTCATGACCATGACTTAGTATCTCAGACGTTCTAACCAATTAGTTATCTCATGACCATGACTAAGTATCTCAGACGTTCTAACCAATTAGTTATCTCATGACCATGACTTAGTATCTTATTTCTACCACTTACTTATCTCATGACCATGACTTAGTATCTCAAACGTTCTAACCAATTAGTTATCTCATGACCATGACTTAGTATCTTATTTCTACCACTTACTTATCTCATGACCATGACTTAGTATCTCAAACGTTCTAACCAATTAGTTATCTCATGACCATGACTTAGTATCTCAGACGTTCTAACCAATTAGTTATCTCATGACCATGACTTAGTATCTCAGACGTTCTAACCAATTAGTTATCTCATGACCATGACTTAGTATCTCAGACGTTCTAACCAATTAGTTATCTCATGACCATGACTTAGTATCTCAAACGTTCTAACCAATTAGTTATCTCATGACCATGACTTAGTATCTTGTTTCTACCACTTACTTATCTCATGACCATGACTTAGTATCTCAGACGTTCCAACCAATTAGTTATCTCATGACCATGACTTACTATCTTGTTTCTACCACTTACTTATCTCATGACCATGACTTAGTATCTCAAACGTTCCTATCACTTACTTATCTCATGGCTGCGACTTAGTATCTAAGACATTCCAACCAATTAGTTATCTCATGACCATGACTTAGTATCTTGTTTCTACCACTTACTTATCTCATGACCATGACTTAGTATCTCAAACGTTCCTATCACTTACTTATCTCATGGCTGCGACTTAGTATCTAAGACATTCCAACCAATTAGATATCTCATGGCCATGACTTAGTATCTAAGACATTTCAACCAATTAGTTATCTCATGGCCATGACTTACTATCTCGTTCCTACAACTTACTTATCTCATGGCCATGACTGAGTATCTCAGACGTTCCTTCCACTTAAGTTATCTCATGGCCATGACGTTCTATCTGGTGCCCACCAATCTGTTATCTCTTAGTCATGGGATCAAGTTAGAAAGTCATGACCACTACATAACTAAGTCATGGCAAGGAGATAATTAAGCTGTGGTCATACAAAAGTCACACATGTCACCTCTACACCATGTACGTAATAGAATAAAGGAAACTTTTGTATTCTTTTTTGCCATTATTGCGCAGAACTTTCGAGGAAAATTTGTTGTAAATGGAAATTCAAGTGTTATTGAGACAAAAACTCTCTATTCACTTTGCACTTAATGTCTAAAAGCATGCATGATGCTCTGACAAATAGTATCAATTTACATCATGAGATTGATGGAAAAAATAATTTGGTATCAAATGGGAGTAATAAAGCATCGACAACAAAGTAGATAGTGCTTAGCATTTTCGGTTTTATGACTTTAAAGGGTAGTGAATTAGAAGTACAAGAAAATAACACATTTATTCGTTGTTGGCTGATTTATGCCAGTTTTATATTGGTCTGGGTACCCCCCGAAAATAAAAGGTACAAATCAGCCACTATTGTAATGGACAATACAGCACTTTCGGACAATATAGCACTTTCAATTAATTAAATTTGATGAAGATATTAGACAAAAAAAAAAGAGTCTGAAATGCTCCTATTGATTCCCAGTCTAAATAAAATATAAGGACCCGTGTGTACCATAATTATGTAGAAATAGTTGTTTTATGAGGAGAAGGCTCATAGCAGATATTAGAGCATGGATTAATGCTTTGTATTTTATCCGTAGAGTATTCATTTTCCTCCCTGCCTGTGTTGGAGGTCACCAAGACTAGCAACTCTGTAGATCCCCAGCCTGTCAGAATCAGGAAAGGTAACTCCTGCAGCATTCAAGTTTATATAACAACTACAACCCTGATATGTTTAATACCCCGATATTGTTAAAACAGATTATTGACATTTATAAGTAGTATTAAATAACACTTGAATGCCCAACCCTCAGAAATAGGCAGCTCCTTTTTTAAACATCAACCTAAATTGATCTATATTCTTTTAAGGTTAGACAACTCTGTATATTTTGTAACGAGCCATATCCTCAACAACAGAATCTTGGACGATCATAAACAAATCTCAAATGTAATTCTGTAGAGAAATTCTTGATGTTAATTAAGAAAGAATTATACAAACTACTGTATATTATTATGATAACAATTTCTATATAAAAAAAATTCTAATCTGGTATGTTTCAAAGAAATTCCTTGTTGTCAATTTAAGTTGAATTCTATTCATTCTTTCCTTCTAGCTAGTTTAATTGCCATTATTTATTATTTCTACTGCATGATGTAGAAGAAGGTCATGGACTTGTAGAAACCACCAGTTGAGATATTTTTCAATATTTTTATTAGGGTTTATAATAGCTGCATGCATTTATTGAGCATCAAATGGTTTGGTAGAAACTGAGGAGCAGAATGTGTTCCAAGTTCACCCTCATCTTCCTTTACAGTTCCGGCCACGCCAGAGTCACAGCCGCGAAATGTGAAGAATACCATCAAGGTGAAAACAATCTCCCAGAACCCGTCAGGGGGTTCTCTGGTGGGTTATACAATTGTTGTTGCTAATGAAAGCATCATTTATAAATAGCGATTAGGATTTCTATCTTGCAAAATTTAGTACTGATTAACCCATAGAATATGATCTGTTAAGTTTAATTTACTATTCATAAATTCAGTTTTAATAATGAAATCAATAATTAATCTAAATGTATTCTCTATTTTCTAAGATATTCAATAATGTAATTTACTATCCCTAGATCCAATATTCCATTGGACTACAACAATGAATTACTATTTCAGGATGAGCAGTGTTTGAGCCCTCCGCAGCCATCTGATTTGCCCCGCCGGCACAGCCTCGCCCCTCCCCAGTCATCCACCACCCCACCAATCATCCTCACAAACGAGGATGGTACGGAGAAAAAACGAAGGCCAAGTGCTCAGAGTCTTGGACCATTTTCCTTCTCAGTAAGTTTGTTTGGAGACTCCCGGCGTAGCTCTCTGTTTTCCAATGACACCCGGCGTTCATCTGACCGTCTGCGCCGCCCAAGCACGCACAGCGTTGGCATTCTGCCAATAGCCTCCTTCGGAGAGAGCGCTGAGAAGCCCCGCAAGCCCAGTACCCATAGTTTAGGCATCTTACCCCTGGGCTGGGGGGAGGACTATGATGGAGGGCGTCGACCCAGTGCCGCAAGCCTTGGCCCATACTGGATGAATGTAAGCCTGGATGTAGACCCATATAATCACCTCCCGCCCGCCCAGACTCCTTCATATGTATCCATGTTTTGCAGGTTTTGTCTGGCAGACCCTCCAGTTGTGTCCATAGTTTTGACATCCTTTGTCAGTGCTTTTATCCATTGAGCCTTTTTTATCATTGTAAGGGTTACAATAGCAGGTAAGTCTTTAAGAAAAGGTAACACTTTGTTTACACAACCATGGTTCCTAATTTACATAATGCAAGCAACACACTATGATTATTTACTGCGATGTCACTATGAGCGTTTTTATCTTTCAAAAACGCTTTATATCTACTGTCATCACTCACAGTGAACCAGAGACCTTGACAAAGTGCTGAACATGTAGGTCTATAGCAAATCATTCAGGCCTTGTTTTGTTTAGGCTGTACATCAAATCTTCTAAACAATTTGTGTCTATGATGCAGAGAAAGATGTCAAGGTCTAATGTTACTGTATCTATCATTCTAGTTTATATCTTCCCATGTACTTCATTTACCTGTTTTTCCTTGTAAATTTCAACTTCTTTGTTATTTAAGTGTTCATCATATGTTTTTATTATGTAATTATTTTACGGTAGTCTCAATTTTCTGTAATTTTCACTTCACTTGTACCTTTGTTAGTCAGTTCATGCTGATGTTAGGACTTAACCATAGGAAATGCTGATCTAACTTTCTTTTACTCAGTCTTGATATGTATAAAATATATGCATAAAAAAAACCTACAGCTAGGTCTTATCAACTTGTTTGAATTTGTATTTGCATGTACGCAAGTTTTTTATTAGCCAGATTTGAATTCTAAAATTTCCATCTTATAACATGGCAAAAACATGCTGTTGGAGGAGCCTGTGGACATTCGGTTTGTGTTGTGAATAACCTTACATTACATTTTTTTTCTGTGTCATAAATGCAACAGTTTTTATCCTCTTGAAACTTGGTCAATATATTTGTCAGACCAATGTGAGTATGGGTGATCTTGGGTAAAAGACTAGATAACTAGGTAACTAGTTCAAGTCAAAAACAAAATAGCTTAAATATTATTTTTTTATATATATTCAACACATACTGTTTATCCAATCTTCATGAACTCTTTCAGTTTATTTGTCAACCTGATATTGAAGACCAGTGTGAATATGGGTCAGACTCTATGTTGAATATTTATAATGACAACATTTTGTGTTAGGTTTCATATTCCTTTCATAAATTCAACAGTGTTCTTCCAAGTAACTTAAAGTCAGAATATCTCTCTGCATGATATTTAGGACCAGTGTGAAAATTTGTCATAAAACAAGGTCAGACGAGGGTGAATCTGGGTCATTTTCTTTTCCCTCTTTAAACATGCACCTTGCATTACATTTATCAAAATTCAAAATCTGGGTTTCAAGCGGTTTTCACCGTAACACGTTGTTTAATACACATAATTAAGTTTCATCCAGGTCTGACATTTAGGTGCACTGTGTTCAACTTGTGATAACACTTCATTATTACCTTTCAACTTCACTTGTGTCAGTCAGAATTAATGAAGGTTTTTACCTGGTATTTTTCATCCTTGAAATACCCTAATTAGCCATATAAACTGTCAATCTATTTTATAATGATTCAAGGTAGTAATGCATATGTTACAATAAAAGATTTATGACATACATGTCTCATTAGTTAACACATCATTGATAATAATAGAGGACTAAGAGACACAATATTTGCGCCTCCTTTTCAGCTGCTTTTTTTCCTTGATGAATACAATTGAGGTGTTGTAACATCCTGCGATATCCTTGCTGTAGTCACCTGTATGTATTGTCATGCAAAGATTGATGTATGGAAGGCTGTGAAACATGGACACATGATGAGTCTTGTGACTCTTGTTAAATGTTTCTCGGTTTGGCATCCTTTGCTCAGTATCATAGTAGTTTTAGGACAAAGTGCCACACCAAAAATATAACAGGCAAAAGCTTGGTTTCACAAGCACTGCTCTTCAAATATAAAGATCTATTGTCAGCAGTGAATGAAGTGGATAAATTTGTTCAAGGAAACACCATTCAAGTTTAACAATTTGCATGCAATCTTTTTATATAACTCACAAAATATAGTTTTCTTTTTTTTCCATCGCTTATAAAAGTTATTTTATAATTAGTATAATTTTCATATGTTTAACTTTGAATTTACATATACTGATAAGAATTAAATTGAATTTAAAGTCACTGTTGTTTCAACATTTTTTAGTCTATCATATAAATAGCACTTTCCAAAATTATTATAACACTATTTTTTATTATTACTGTATAATGGGATAATTACATTAGTGAATATTTTTTCCCAAAAGCTTTCACCATTTTCTGTTATGCAAAAAATAAAATTCCTATTCCTTAAATTAACACAAATATATCAAATATTCAAACTTTGTATTTTAATTACGTAATATATTGAATTTTCCATGTTGTCATGTACACAGGAACCAGACAGTCGCCGTGGGAGTCGGGGCAGTATATTTGGGTCCCTTGGCATCACAGAAAACCAGCAGCCCCGCCGTGCAAGCTTCCAGGCACTCGGGGAAAGTGTGGTATGTAGCCTGGGGATACTTGTACAATACACTGTTAATAAATAATACAATACACTGGGCATACATGTACAATACACTGGGCATAAATGTACAATACACTGTTAATAAATAATACAATACACTGGGCATACATGTACAATACACTGGGCATAAATGTACAATACACTGTTAATAAATAATACAATACACTGGGCATACATGTACAATACACTGGGCATAAATGTACAATACACTGTTAATAAATAATACAATACACTGGGCATACATGTACAATACACTGGGCATAAATGTACAATACACTGTTAATAAATATTACAATACACTGGGCATACATGTACAATACACTGGGCATAAATGTACAATACACTGTTAATAAATAATACAATACACTGGGCATACATGTACAATACACTGGGCATAAATGTACAATACACTGTTAATAAATAATACAATACACTGGGCATACATGTACAATACACTGGGCATAAATGTACAATACACTGTTGATAAATAATACAATACACTGGACATACATGTACAATACACTGGACATAAATGTACAATACACTGTTAATAAATAATACAATACACTGGGCATACATGTACAATACACTGGGCATAAATGTACAATACACTGTTAATAAATAATACAATACACTGGGCATACATGTACAATACACTGGGCATAAATGTACAATACACTGTTAATAAATAATACAATACACTGGGCATACATGTACAATACACTGGGCATAAATGTACAATACACTGTTAATAAATAATACAATACACTGGGCATACATGTACAATACACTGGGCATAAATGTACAATACACTGTTAATAAATAATACAATACACTGGGCATACATGTACAATACACTGGACATAAATGTACAATACACTGTTAATAAATAATACAATACACTGGGCATACATGTACAATACACTGGGCATAAATGTACAATACACTGTTAATAAATATTACAATACACTGGGCATACATGTACAATACACTGGGCATAAATGTACAATACACTGTTAATAAATAATACAATACACTGGGCATACATGTACAATACACTGGGCATAAATGTACAATACACTGTTAATAAATAATACAATACACTGGGCATACATGTACAATACACTGGGCATAAATGTACAATACACTGTTAATAAATAATACAATACACTGAGCATACATGTACAATACACTGGGCATAAATGTACAATACACTGTTAATAAATAATACAATACACTGGGCATACATGTAAAATACACTGGGCATAAATGTACAATACACTGGGCATAAATGTACAATACACTGGGCATAAATGTACAATACACTGGGCATAAATAATACAATACACTGGGCATACATGTACAATACACTGGGCATAAATGTACAATACACTGTTAATAAATAATAAAATACACTGGGCATACATGTACAATACACTGGGCATAAATGTACAATACACTGTTATTAGATAATACAATACACTGGGCATACATGTACAATACACTGGGCATAAATGTACAATACACTGGACATAAATGTACAATACACTGTTAATAAATAATACAATACACTGGGCATACATGTACAATACACTGGGCATAAATGTACAATACACTGTTAATAAATAATACAATACACTGGACATACATGTACAATACACTGGACATAAATGTACAATACACTGTTAATAAATAATACAATACACTGGGCATACATGTACAATACACTGGGCATAAATGTACAATACACTGGGCATACATGTACAATACACTGGGCATACATGTACAATACACTGGACATAAATGTACAATACACTGTTAATAAATAATACAATACACTGGGCATACATGTACAATACACTGGGCATAAATGTACAATACACTGTTAATAAATAATACAATACACTGGACATACATGTACAATACACTGGACATAAATGTACAATACACTGTTAATAAATAATACAATACAGTGGGCATACATGTACAATACACTGGGCATAAATGTACAATACACTGTTAAGAAATAATACAATACACTGGGCATAAATGTACAATACACTGGGCATAAATGTACAATACACTGTTAATAAATAATACAATACACTGGGCATACATGTACAATACACTGGGCATAAATGTACAATACACTGTTAATAAATAATACAATACACTGGGCATACATGTACAATACACTGGGCATAAATGTACAATACACTGTTAATAAATAATACAATACACTGGGCATACATGTACAATACACTGGGCATAAATGTACAATACACTGTTAATAAATAATACAATACACTGGGCATATGTGTAAAATACACTGGGCATAAATGTACAATACACTGGGCATACATGTACATGTTAAATACACTGGGGGTGCATGTACATGTACATGTACAATATTTACATTAACAATTGCTGACATATGCTTTCCTCTTCTGATTGCAAAAGATGCAATGGAAAACCTGATGTTAGGAATATTGAAGGTTTTGAGCACTTGCTTAAGCATACTGCAAATGAACAAAAAGAGTTATTAATGGAATCTTGTGAATGTCCTGTTGTTTCAGATGCAGTTATTCTCCAACAAATAGCATCTGTGAACCTGAGACCCAGTCACCACACTAGATAGACAGACAGGACTTGTGTACTTCTACACCAAATACATTGTAGAATATGGTCATGGTAACAGTGTCTTCGAAAAAAGAAAAGGGAAATAGTTTGAAAAGCCATAGAGAAGGGATCAGATGTCACCAGTGCAAACATTTTAATGCCTTTTACATGGTGGCGTATGAACATGGTCATACAATTTCAAAATATGTGAATGACTATTGAAAATACAGTACTGGTTGCGCCTGATTTGTTTAAAGTAACTTTGATATTTGATTTTTGATGGGTAATTATTTGTATTTGGAAGTGTAGGACAACTGTAAATATTACTGGAGTACCATTTGGAATGTTTTTATAGCTGTACTGTACTTCTGAAAATATTGTCAATCATTTCCAAGTAAAACAAGCAGTGCAGCAGCAAGCTGGAAATGTTAGATAACCATTTAACCATTTATGTGCAATATCTCGTTTAACCTTTTTCATCCTGCTCCATGTATTGATTTTGTCATGGTGTCAAGAATACATAACATTATTTATTATTATATGTGGTGTTGCAATATATCATACTGTTACTGTATTAAGGCAGTTTTGTTTGAACAGAGGAAACTGTCCATTGTAACTGTTATGTGCTAGCTCATTCCATGTTAATTTGTTGGTTAGTATAAATGATCAAAGAGTATTTGTAATAATCATGTTTTTAAGTACATGTATATGTTAGGTGATAACTTCATTTCAAACAAAACAAAAACATAGAGCTTGTTTTTCCTACTTATAACTGTTGGTTAAATGTAGTTAAAGAAATACAAAATATATTGGAAATAGTTCAGTGTTACAACTCACCCTTAAATGAAAGTTTCAAGGTAGCTCTCATTTATTCTTATTTGCAAAATGTTTACTGTTTATTTCCTGTTAGTCCATTTTTCTATGCATTTAAATGAAACATATTCACACAACATTGATTTCAGATTCAATCTGTATGAACTGATGTAGAGAAATAAAAGGTCATGAAACCTTAATAGCCTTGGTGAAACCATCAAAGCCCAAAACCTTGGGCTTGTACAGAAACTCTTACCTTGACCATAACTCACAAACCTTTTACATATTCACTTGAAACTTGGTACACACATCAGATGGGACAATACGTACATGTACAGAAAAGCCAATAACTTCAATTATTGTTGAGTTACGCCCCTTGTTGGACTGGGAAATAAACAACAGATGGCCGTTGGTGTTGGCTAAGGGGCGCTCTTGTTTATTTGAAGATGTAACGAAGTTTGAGGGGGTATATAGGAGTGAGCTTGTCGGTCGGTCAGTCGGTCGGTCGGTCTGTCGGTCGGTCTGTCGGTTTTCATGGTTTCCGGACGATAACTCATGAAAGGCTAGACAGATTTGAACAATTTTTGGTACACAGGTGTAACATCAGAAGATACAGGTCAAGTTCGATATTGGAGCTGGTGGGGTCAAGGTCACTGTTACTAAAAATAGAAAAACGGTTTCCGGACAATAACTCATGAAAGGCTTGACAGATTTGAACAATTTTTGGTACACAGGTGTAACATCAGAAGATACAGTTTGGTACACAGGTGTAACATCAGAAGATATAGGTCAAGTTCGATATTGGGGCTGGTGGGGCCAAGGTCAAGGTCACTGTAACTTAAAATAGAAAACGGTTTCCGGACGATAACTCATGAAAGGCTCGACAGATTTGAACAATTTTTGGTACACAACTGTAACATCAGAAGATACAGGTCAAGTTCAATATTGGGGCTGGTGGGGCCAAAGTCAAGGTCACTGTTACTAAAAATAGAAAAACGGTTTTCGGACGATAAATCATGAAAGGCTTGACAGATTTGAAAAATTTTTGGTACACAGGTGTAACATCAGAAGATACAGGTCAAGTTCGATATTGGGGCTGGTGGGGCCAAGGTCAAGGTCACTGTTACTAAAAATAGAAAAACGGTTTCCGGACGATAAATCATGAAAGGCTAGACAGATTTGAACAATTTTTGGTACACAGGTGTAACATCAGAAGATACAGGTCAAGTTCGATATTGGGGCTGGTGGGGCCAAGGTCAAGGTCACTGTTACTAAAAATAGAAAAACGGTTTCCGGACGATAACTCATGAAAGGCTAGTTTTTCTTGTCAGCAGTGTAACTTCTAAATTACTCAACAGATTTAAATAAAACAATACATGCATGATAAAAGAAGTTGCAGTGTGCAGTAACCTTGGAGTTATGGCCTCTTTTCAAGGGAATGGTTTGCCATTCCTGTGTCCAGGCGGCATTTGGGAGTATTCGTCACTCCTGTGACAGCTCTAGTTTATAATGCTTTCCAAAAGGAAGAGCATATAGATTCCGCTTTGTCCTTCCTTCCATTCTTCGATCCATCACACTTTTTTCAGGCGAATATCTTCATGGTATATAGATTGATGGCAATAAGAGGAAGTGCAGTGCCCTAAACCATTTTTATGCTCTCCCTTTAGTTTTGCTACTTTGTCTGTCCTTCCCACTGTCACACTCTTGTCCAGAGAATATCTTCAAAACTACTGAATTGATTGAAATAAATTATATAGATAGCTGGCAATGGGAGAAAGTACATTTAACAAGAACCATAATTATATTATGCATATTTATTATCTCCCCTTAACCACTTTTTTCATAATTTGTGCTTGTCTGTGCTATAAATTCAAAACTACTGATATGCTTGAAACATAACTTGGTATATGAATAGATGGCGATTACAGGAAGTGCAGCGCACAATAACCATAATCCTTTCATGCATATTATTAAGTTATCTCTCCTTATTATTTTTTTTTCGTGAATGGTGCTTGTCCATGCCATATCCTGGAAGATACTAAAGGGATTGAAATGAGACTTCAAATATAGACAGATGGCATTAAGGAAATGTGCAATGCTCAAGAACCATAATCCTTCCCTGCATATGTTTTAGTTATCTCCCCTTAACCTGAGAATTTTTTAAAAAAATGGGTACTTGTCCAGGCCATATCTTGAAAAATACTAGATTGCAATAGATTGAAATGAAACTTGATACATGCCATATCCCCCGGCCAGGGGGAAAAATCCCCCGGAATTTCGATCCATCCCCCGGTCTCCCGGAATTAAAAATCCCCCGGAATTTAAAAACATTTTAGATATTTTACATCAGGCAACAATTAATGACGAAGTGAAACCACAGTATGTGAGTGAAACTGAATGTAAAGAAACAACTCCGCAAGGGTGAAATGACTGTTTAAAAAAGGTTTGATAAACGCCAAAGGGAAACCTTAACAACAAGTGATCAATTAATTTAAAGTAATGATCAAAGGCAAAGAAATATTAATATTTTGGAAAAGGAAGAAATTAATAATTTTTATTCCATCCTCTTAGTGTCTGAACGTCATCATAGCTGATTGTATTAAGCAAAAAAAAAAAGACTTTGGAGGAAGTTAAACTTAATTTACAGTATTACAATATGACATGACAGTGTATCATAAGAATATGATAAATCATGACATAAAATAATTATGTATATTGAAAAAGGTAGAGGTTTTCATAGCAAAAAAAACCTGTTCTTATAAAAAATGCCACCATATTTCTGCAAGGTGATTAGCACATTGAATGTTCGTGAACCATGTTCTCATAGAATGAATTACCATTTGTGCAGTATCTTCATACTTTATTTGTGGATGTCTGTTAGTGCCCACACAATCCAAAGGTGCAATTTTATGTTATACATTGTTTATTTGTACACAATGTTATCTTTCCCTATTGTTGTTTTACTTAACACATTGATGTTTAAGAATAAAGTGTAATGCCGACTAGTTTGTGTTATAACTTACATATAGAATTCTATTAAAACGACACAAATATGCAAAAATCATTTCTGTGCATTTTCTCTTTATTTTCAGTCACAGAGTCACTGGACTACCTGTTCAAATAAACATCTTTGATACAAATTGAATCTGTTTAGCAAAAAAAAAAAATCAAAGGCATACACAAACCAAAGCCATACACACATTGCCGATACAAATGGTGACCCTCTAACATTCTGTAGAAATATATTATACATATGTCTCTCGGTCGTCAAACGTTTACAGAACAAATAAGGCAGTTATATTGAAGCGATCTTCGCGATCTTAATTGCATGTTTTCAAAAGAAATGAGATTAATGCCACTGCGCCTAGCAGGACGACGCCGCTGGGAGCTAGCCCCGGACTCTGACTTTTGGGTGTGGTTGTTTTTTCATCGGGTGGAAAGGGTCGGGGTGTTGTGTTTATGTTGGGTGGGTCGATGAGCTTCTGAAAATGGCACTTGTTAAGTTCAGCGTTCGTATCGAGGTGACGTATCACGTCTGACGTCACACCCGTCCAGAATATGTCCTGCTCCTTCGCGATTGTCGCCCTGAAAGTAAGCGCAATCTGTAGATGCAAATTTAAAAGTGAGCTAAGTCGTATATGACGATTAAAGATATTCTATTTTTATTAAAATATTAAGTGCAAGGATTGATCAGAATATAATGCTTAGAATGAAATGTAATTCAAATGCTTGAAGCTGCACCCTTACTTTAAGATGTCTTAAGTTTTTCTAACGTGTAATCAAAACGGGTTATCATTGTACTTAATTATACATGTTTATTGAATATATCGTAAAAGATATGTTTATCTATATTTTGCTAAGTATAGACTTAACAAATGTCTTACACAAAGAAGACATGTCCGGCATTCTGGCTGGGAGAGTACCATTCCACCTCTGTTTTGGATATCGGCTTCTCCACGTTATACGCACGGTGTGTCACCGCGCTCTGGGGAATGGGAAGAATACATGGCTCATAATTATAACGTGGCTGATTAAAATATAACAAGAGCATTGAATCGAAACGGACTAATTCGAACCGAAGGCTACTGAAAATAGTTACTACTTTCGCGAACGCTATTCAGCGCAATGTCTTAACCACATTGACAAAACCTATATCTCAGACTCACGGAATTATGTACATGTATTAGCACGCCTTTTTCAAACATGTATCATCCCCCCGCCACCCATACACAACAGCCATATCCCGAATGTACGTACCGCGCTTTGGTTCAAGCAGTTGACCAATTTGAAATGTTTCTGTGTTAGTGCGTCTGGCAGCTTGAAGACGCCAACGGGCTCCTTGTGCGTGCAGTCGGAGCGCCGCGCCTGCAGGAACACGCCACGGATAAAGTACCCGTGCAGCGCCTCAATTTTTACTGCAAATGGCATTCGTTTGTTTTTAAATAGTAACATTGTTAATTAATTTTTTGGTTAAAAATACGCGCAAGCATGAATATGTTCGCTTGTTCTTTAAGATAGACGACAACGCATAGATTCTATTGGAAGTATTATATTCACCGGTATTGCACGCTAAAGTAAAAGTATTTCCATTATCTAAAAATTAGCCGGCATGATGACATGTGAATTACAATTCTTAATTTCACGTTGAAGAATGGTTTTTAGATGAGAAACATAACTTGTACGGCTACGTGTGAATATTTCTGTTTGTGCGCAACGTCGTCCATGTATGTGTACATTATTCAAGTTTAAAATTACGAAAAACATGATTTACCAATATGTGACAATTCCGAGTCTGCAAATACTACAAATGGAAAGAGAAACATTTACCTGCACGTTACACACGTACAAGTTCACGAACACGTCGCGTTTTGCAACCTTCACTACACACCTCTGATTTTGTCGTACGATGTTTTGTAAACGGTGGATGATGTGGTGATCTTGAAGGGCGGCTCTCGAATCTGGGAGTCGAAGTGGTGACCCTCGGGGAACATTTCCCTACACACGTGGGCCGACGGCGGGGTCCCTGTCTTGTACCCCGTCGTGACGTGCCACACTGACGCCAATAGCACGGACTGCGTGATTAAACGCACTAAAGACGCCATGTCTGACATGGTTTTTGTGTTTGTTGATGCAATACTTGAACAGTTCACTTAAATTAGCTTGATACTTTTAACAGCATTTAAAAAAGAATATTATGTTTTTAAGTCCATTTATTCTAAAAGAGTCACGAAAAACAAGACTTCTGCGCGTGTGAGACTATAATGAAACACATTCAAAACCGTTAAGGCTGCTTTGTAAACCATATGAATAACCTTAATGTAAAGTAATATATAATACGAAGCATAATAATGATAAACCATAAAAAGCCCAATTATGGTGACAATTTATCACTGGTTCCCGGGGAAAGGTTTTGGTGGACATCAAAGACCTGTGATATATGACGCGGGGGTCTGATTCACCCTCGGGTTTGAGTTTGGACAGTTCAGCTTACAGGTGTGTCATTACAAACAAACAAGCAAAAAAATGGCCAACATGTTATAAGCATGACTTTAATTTTGCTGGGGGAGTTATGTCATTAACAAACAACAACAACAACAACACCAGACAACTAAATAAGTTCAGTCGTTTCCTCAATATCTACCGGCACGCAACCATTCATTTTTGGGTGAATTCGGTCTTCTTCGTCATTGTGCTGGCTGACGTCACAAGATGACGGCATATCCGGCAGGTGCTCTCGGCGCCATATGAGGACGAGGCAGAAAGTGACGAGCGCCATTATGGAGCCAACCAGGGTGAGCATGATCCCGAGAAATACCTTCAACTGAGGCCCGTCCTCGTCCGAAAAAGGCACACCTGAGAAAAAGAAAAGGTCTGGTTGGAATAGATATGTCAGTTTCGTCATTTCGATTTGTCGTTGGCTCTAGCACAAAAACACTGCATTTTGCTTTTCTTACTTTTTACGTTCATGAACAGCAATGCAAGTCATAAAAGTTAACAGCGCATTTTAATCTTTTATTTTTTCAAAGATATTCTCCCCTCTTGCAATGTAATGGTAAGCTTATCAATCTATCACATCTCTATCACATATGACAAGTACAACACAATTTGTTATTTCGGTAATTTTGAGTGCACGAGTAACTGTTAACATTGCATGACCATCTAATGTCATAGATGCATTACACCATTATGTCTCATTTACTGCCTTCATCTATATTACGATGACCTGAATAAACAAACATTCATTATTTCACTCGAAAAGGAGTGGTAATTAGGAAAAAAGCCTCGCGGATCCTTTAACATACGCTAAACTGCACTTGACGTATAAAACATGCAAACATTTGTTTACCAACTGTGTATACATTCACAGGCGGTAGTTGCGTTGACATGACCCACCCTATGGCCACTCACCCCTCCTTAAAAAAGTCAACTTTACTTTTCAAGATCAAAATTATTTGGAACATGATCATCTATCACAAAACCCTAAATATCAACCAAAAAGTTCAAACAAAAAATCCCCAAAACACTAATAGTTTAATTCAACGTTGACATGTTAAGACCCTCGTATGGACGATGGTGTTTTCGTTAAGCTCTTAGTTAACTTATTTTTTTAACCAATTATCTCCAAACAACTTGCATTTTTACTTAGATATAATGAAGTTTCAGAAGATGTACAACATAGATACGTTTCCATCAACAAAATTGATATTTCAAAGCTGCACTTTCACAGATATACATGTAGCATTTTTACAGCGTTTTGTCTCGGAAAGAGCCAATTTTTTTCCTAAATATCTGAAAACCAATGATAAAAGATTGCTGTCAAAAAATCGGATCGTAGATTTTCATATTTCCGTTCGAAATTAATGTTTTATGGCTTAAACCGTTAGTAATGGTTTTAGAAAAATGCATAAAACATCTATTTTTGAACATAAATACAAAAATCTGCGATCTAATTTTTAACTGGTTTCCATGGAAAAAAATGGCTCATTCCAAGATACAAGATAAAAAGTTGTCAAATCGGTGAGAGTGCAGCTTAGACCCAAAAACCGAAAAACCCTAGGTAGGCAATTCCTAATCACCATCGGAATCTGTTGGGTTTTATCAACAAACTTTCGCTCGTTTCAACAAAACGAGTAGAGCAGGCCAACTGAAGCAATACAAATGGTAACATCCAACTCCCTGGTATAAATAATTTGCAACTATGTAGGTAGTCGAATATCTGTATCAAAATATGAGTATTCGAATTCAGGACAGTTGATGTCGAAAACAAGTTAACGTTATATTGACCAGGTGGCGAATATTTTTTGCATGCGAGTAGGTTGTTGACCATGGTTGTATTGCCTGCGACAGTTTTCATGCCCTGTACTTTTTGAGGGGTTTTTTCTTGGAGTTTTTGGTTCAGATTTATTTTGGTCGTGAAATCAATTTTGGACCGATTTTTTAAGGAGGGGTGTGGCCATAGGGTGGGTCATGTCAACGCAATTGACGCCTGTGTATTAATTTAGGAAAAAAGTAGCAACATTTAATTTTATAATCGAGATTCCTCGGCCATTTTCCATGGAAAACAACCTAAGATATATGGACGGTTTACAATGTCAGAAATATTTACATTTAATTACGCTTCAAGTTAATCGCCTAGTAATTGAATTTAGCAGATAAACTTAATGACTTTACTTTTGTGAATCTTAATTATTTATGCAATTATACACTTCACTGGCAATCAATTTAAACTTAGTAATACAAAATACACGTTAAAACACTACAATTTATTAATACTATTATTTAGAATTTTACGAACTACTTCTACTAATGTACCGGCATACATCCGAGGTTGTTTTCGATGAAAAATGGCCGAGGTGATGTGATTGTCACTATAGACTCACCATCAAAGCACATAAGACCCTGGTAGCCTTCCTTACATCCGCTGGGGCACTCGCCGGATATGGCGTCACACACAGCGCCGTCACACATTCCACATTGGTTACAGCCGTCGCCGTAGAAACCTGGTTCACAAGCTGAAAAGGAGAATCATTTTAGCAAATATTTGCAAACGTTAGTAGTCTTACATTCAAGAGAGGTACTTTTGTTATGCATTCATTTCCAAAGGTTTGAACTATTATACTTTAACAGTATTATGCACATATACTGGTATTCTGCCGTAGTAGGTGGAGAAATGAGATTAGTCCAGGCGAATGGTACAACACCGTAATATTGTAAACTACCTTCTGTGCACCAGTCGCCCTTGTATCCTGGTTGACAACCATGTGGACATATACCGGATGTGACGTCACATTGACGCTTCCCGTCCTGATGACAGTTGCCACACTGGCTGCTACAATTTACGCCATACGTGGTCAAGGGACATGCTACAAAAGCAATAATGAATTGCTCAATAAAAGGCATCAGCGATGAAGTCAAAGCTATTTCTCACCAAGGTGTGTATCTTAAACTCTGAAATTACGTTAATAAACTTTCTTGTCTGTAATATCACATGTCTTCGTAACATATGTTGAAGTTTAAAGAAACATACTTTCTGCGCAGTCCACCCCACGGAAACCGTACGCACATCCGAGGAGACACCGTCCGGAAGTTCCGTTACAACGCCCCTCCTTACACTGGTGACACTCCCGGCTACACCTTGGTCCAAACTGACCACGGGGACACACTGGTAAATATGAAAGTTAGTGATTTATAAAAAACCTGGCTAAGTTATGGGTTCTGTGTTCACTATAAATAAACATACAAAAGCATGTAATGATGGTAATAATTGCGTATAATTGCGCAAGATAAAACTACCTAGTACTGTTTTATTACCACATACATTTAAAGTCAATCAAAATCGTCATGCGAATTACTTTGGTTACAGAAGGCACCTGTCCAACCGGGGTCACAGCCCTGCACACAGATCCCTATTGTGACGTCGCATGGCTCCCCACCTGCACATTGCCCGCACGTGCCCGAACAGCCGCGTCCGAAAGTCCCGCTTGGACACTCTAAATATGGTTGCACTTTTATTAATACAATATTAGTATAGTTTTCTCTGAACAATTGAACATTGTACTCTTGAATTTAGAATTAAGATTGAAGACATTCAAAACAAAAATGGTTTGCATTAAGTTTATTAGGTGCGTCGGTATGCAAATGGTATATGAATGATCGTACCCAGCAAACATTTGGGGCCAGTGAACCCAGTCTCACATCCGTGCATGCAATTTCCGGTGATGATGTCACATGCACCTACGCCATAACAACGACCACAGCTCGTAACACAGTCTTCGCCGAAAGTGTCTTTTGAGCACTCTGAAATTATTAAAAACAATATCATACATGTGCAAGTGTTTTGTTGTTTAACGTTTGTAAATGTAGTTCATGGCGTCCTGTTAACGGCACTATCGTCAAAGTGAAAATGTGTCACAGTGTATTCTTTGCAGGGTCACTCGATGCCAGATATAATTATGTTTTAAATAATTTTAATGTAATCTAAACTTTAAACAAAATAAAGCTCACGTTCCCTGCAGAAAATTCCTGTCCAGCCTCGTTCGCAGCCGTTCAGACACGTGCCAGTCACGTGATCACAAGGTGTGTCGTCTTTGCATTTTCCACACTGGTAGCTGCACCCCGCGCCGTACGTTCCATTCTTACAAGCTATGAAAAAGGTTATACATGTTTTTTTTATTCATGATTAGAACACACAATTGAAAATGCGTATTCATTTAATATTGCGATTCATGTAAATTGAGATTTAGTCGAACAAAGTCAGTCCTATAGATTGACAAAGGAGTGTGACGCAACAAGGGTCATCCTTTGTAATATCTAACAAAATGATCATCTGAAATCGACGGCAATATTATAAAGTTTGTGTTCCTGTTTATAAGTGACATGATTATTTCCTAAAATGTTATTATAAATATTGCATTTTTTCCCGACGGTTGTTTATTTCTTTCATTACAGCAGCCAGCCATACATTACTTTCAAACAATCAACATTATCCTGACGTTGATTTTCGATTGTGCACAACCAGTTAAAGTCTCAAAATAGCAAGCGACTTTCATGACATCGTTTGTTATGTGTGTGCAAAATTCAAAATAAAATAAAACAGTTTTTATTTTTTATTTTTTTATTTTTATGGGGATGAGGACTTAAGATAATTAAAAAAATCTCTGCTACCTTTTTTGCAGTCGTCCCCGAGCCAGCCGGGGGAACATCCGCTGGCGCATGCGCCGGTCACGGTATCACAGACTTCGGTCAGATCTTTGCAGTTGCAGGTGTGGCTACAGTCTTCCCCGTACCACGATGGACTGCAGTCTACCATGAAAGATGTATTATTTATCAAGTTTGTTTATAACCGAATGGAAAGACAGGAATCAAGCCGGGTCAATTTCCTTGATCGGAAGCAGTGAGAGAACACAAAACAGTACCTCTGGTGTGGCTCGAGCCCACGATCTCTTGGGCATGTGGAGTGAGCATAATACGATTAATTTATCTTTGAACAAATATTAACTTTAATGCTAGTGAATATTTGAATACTGGTGGTTAGTTAAGGCTGCTGTACTTCTCAACGTTAACGCGACTATATTTGTCTTATAGCATTTAAAGAAAATATAAAAATGCATTTAATACTCATATAGCTTACGAATAATCTTGATATCGCAAATCACGACAGGACCGGCTCTGTTGACGACCATGACGTGATTTCCGCGTGTAGGGACGTCACAGGGTAGAGTGGCACCGGAAGTGTGTACATGCGCAGTCGCACAGAGAGACATGGACAGGATGCTGCCTTCCGGCCCAACGTAGACCTTCCAATCCAGAATACTCCCTGTTCGTTCTTGAAAAGGGATTTCAGGGATAATATAAGTACAATTTTTTACAAAGAATACAACAAAGACATATAATGATATGGATACAATGTTAACTGGTTAACTTGGTAACAAGATAACCTCATCGAGAACAAAAAAAATAATAATACACCAAAACTTTTTACCAGTTACAATCGCAACCCTGCTGACGTTGACTGCACTGTCTAACGTGACGGACCACCACCCAGGGACGTCTTCGCGTGTCGAGGAACATGTTCCGGGGTCGCCGTCCACTGCCAGTGACGCTTCGCTCTGGCCCTCCTTCTGTCTGGTAGGCCGTCCGAAGGCTACGTTCTCTGACAGTTTGGTAAAAAAATTAATATCTAGTCATTTTGCACTACAATGCATTATTTATAGAGATCGTGTAAAGTGTGTTAAATGTTTTCAGAGGTATTCCAAACCATGACCGAAACCACAAGTCCTAAGTGTTATAGTGTTAGGCAAATAAAATATATACTTTTATGAATTGCTTTAAGTAATCACCTCTTTGACAAGAGGGTCCGCTCCAGTCTAGGGCACATCCAAGCAGGCACGCACCGGAAGTGATGTCACAGCGCGTGTCGCCATGACAATGGCACGTGTACATACAATCGTCACCAAACTTCCCTTCCTGGCATGCGCCTAATTGAAATTCAAAATGAAAAAAAAATGACTATGGCTAAAATAAGCTCAGAAGTTACTACCACCGACAGCAACTTGATTTAGTGTCAAGCTCTGGTTGAAAATGCAGTAGGCACCCAGATGGCGTCTGAGCCTGATAAACTATTCACAAAACCAACGTTGTAAATGGATCTTAGAAGACATGATCTCTAAGAAGAACACTGTTGGATTCATCGACGGGTAATGAAGTGTAAACAGAGTCGAGTGCATTATGGTTGCAATCGATGGTTGCATGGATGTATAGAACATGAAACTGTTTAAAGTTACAGCAAAACTATCAATATTTGTCCAGTTATATATCACTTACTCGAGATTTGTATCCAAAACAGAAAAATAAGAATACTGAGATTAACTATACACATCGCAAGTCACGAATTGTCAATAAAATGAGTATCAAGTGTGGGGATTAAGACAGGATTAGGTTTTCAATGTGATAGCTACTTTGCATAAACGATTTCCATCTTTTATATATATTCAATAGATCAAAAAATGGCCAACCCTATTTGATCTGCACAGTACAAAATGTTTGATGATGTAGAAAAGGCTGAATAATATATACTGTCATTTATTCGGACGGTTTGAAACTCGTTTCATTGCAGTATATTGGAATAGATAATCCAATTTGAATTTATATGAACGTATAAAAATACTAAAATGCTATTGATGCATCGTTGAAGTTTTGTATATCATGTAGACAGTTTTACAAATACACTTTTTTGCGTCGACAATTTATGAAAAACAATTAAAAATCTAAAAAAGTTATCAATGTTAATCATGATGTTTAGTTCTGTTCTGTCCAGTAAATATATTAAATTTACTATATTTTTAGTCTGAGTACATGTTCTAATGGCACAATACATTCTTATTAAATTATTTTTCATGATTTTGCTTTCTGAAATTGACACGATATTATACATGAAAAGGCTGGTGTCTGAATTTATTAAAAGAAACAAGAGCGGCAGGTTAAAAGAAAAGATCATATTTTTATCATGAACGCTTAATTTAGTTTGCATTTTTTAATTCAAGTTTAAAATCCATATATCAGTGAAGTTTTATTCAAATTATTTGTATACGTAACTAATAATAGATCACAGTATACTCAGTCATTTATTATCCCCCGCCGAATCGAAGGTTTCTGGAGGGGGATATTCTTTTGGCGTTGTCCGTCATTCCGTCCGTCCGTCCGTCCGTTCGGAACCATATCTTGGTAGGCATTGATCAAAAAATGTTCAGTCTTGGTCAGAATGTTCCCTTTGATCAAATCTCGACCACTTGTAAAAGTGGATCACATGGGGTCAAAAACTAGGTCACTAGATAAAATCTTTGGAACAAACTAGAGGCATTATACATGGTCAAATATTCATGAAACTTAATCAAAATGTTTTCCTTGATGAACTCTTGGACGTATATAAAACCGGGTCACATATAATCGAAAATTAGGTCACTAGGTCAAATCTTAGAAAAATATTGTCAGGAACCATATCATGGTAATGATTATGTTTAAACTTAGTCAGGATGTACCCCTTGATGAAATGTGGACCGCTTGTAAATGTGGGTCACATGGGGTCAAAAACTAGGTCACTAGCTCAAATCTTAGAAAAATCTTTGGAACACATTAGCGGCATTATTTGTGGTCTAATATTAATGAAACGTGATCAGAATGTTTTCCTTGATGAACTCTTTGACATGTTTAAAACTGGGTCACATGTAATAAAAAATTAGAAAATGGGTCACATGTGATACTTAATTAGATCACTAGGTCAAATCGTACAAAAATATTGTCCGAAACCATTTTATTGTAGTGATTGGTCGGATTATGTTCATACATGTATGACTGAACACATGATTATAAATATATGTATTTTATGATGATTTACTTCCATCAACTTCCATTATAATCGATTATGATAGATTATAATCAATAATCACCAACATGAAGCTCCTATGAGCTTGAAAATAACACACAGTGAACATGATCAACAGGCACCTTAAAATGTCATTTTCCACTATTTTCTGTTATAACTTTAGACATATCTGAACTTTCACTTTGAAATCATTCAAATTCATAGAAACTATTACAAATGTATCTCTACAAAACTTTCATTTCAAATAATTCCAAACAAACTCAAACTTACAAACTCATATCCAACGTTCCTAGCGGTCCATTTCTCTGCAGCCATATTACATGTTAATATAGGAATATTCCACCTACTTTTCATTTCCAATCCATGAACTTTGCCTAATCAGGTGGGGGATATCATTATTCAACGAATTTGCTTGTGTATCCATACGATTATAATTGCGGACCCCTGTGATTTGTGATAGTCAGTTGAATTTATCTTAAACATATAGTGGGTGCATTAGACTGGTTAATCTCATTTGTGTTTGAATATAGGATGGCAGAGTAATTGCAACATGATGATGGTATATGTTGTAAAACATTACACGTCGCGAATCTAGTCTACGTTGTTTGAGTGAGCACCAATCAAGTCTTTCCTGCGTGTTTGTTACACTGGAGAGACGAGGGAAGTCATGTTTAACCCAACGAATAGCCCGACGTTGAACCATTTAAATTTTATTGTTGTGTGATTTTGTGTGTGGGTGCCAAATTGTGCTTGCATATTCTAACTGTGTACGGACCGGGGTTTTGTAGGATAAAGTTCTGACATTTTCTGTTTTTCGTTTTTATATTTCCTTTAATAAAGTCAAGAGTATTATTTCCATTGGTTGTAATTCTTGAAAAATGATTGTTCCAGCTGAGATCTGCTGATATATCAACACTAAGATATTTAGCACTTAAATAGGATCTAGCCATGGAGTATATACGGACTTCTGATGATATGTTTATTCCTTGTTATGTACAGAACTTGACACTTGGAGGGATTAAACTCCATATCCCAATGATTTTCCCATATTTCCAGTTTTTTGAGGTCATTTTGAAGGAAAGCACAGTCAGAGGGAGAATTGATGGTAAGATAGACGGCAGTATCATCGGCAAAAAGTCGAACTTGTGATTTGATACTAGAAGGGGGGTTATTAATATAAATCAGGAAAAACAAGGGACCCAGTACAGAGCTCTGGGGTACACCAGATGTTACGGGTACTTCATCAGAATGATCACCATCCAAGATTACTGTCGGACTTCTATGAAGGAGAAATGCCTCAGACCACTTGAGAACCTGTGGACAAACACTATAATCCTGAAGTTTGAAGAGAAGTTTACGGTGATTTACCTTGTCAAAAGCTTTGCTGAAGTCCAAAAGAATTAAGTCTGTTTGCTTGCCTGAGGAATTGGTTCTTACAAGATCGTCGGTCAGCTCAATAAGTTGAGTTTCGCATTAGCGCTTTTCTTGAAAACTAGGTTGTAGGTCATAGAGAATATTGTGTTCGGTAAGATGTGCCGAGAGATTTAAGGCAATAATGTGTTTTACGGATTTGCATAAAATACATGAAAGTGAGATAGGTCGATAGATTGCTGGGTTGCTGGAATCACTCTTTTTGAAGTGGACATACAAAAGCCTTCGGCCTGAGGCAACAGGGATATAGTTAGTGGTGAGTGACTTTTGAAAGAGGACTGTAATAACATCAGCAATCTTATTTCTCAACTCTTTAAGGACAAGAGGGCTTATACGGTCTGGTCCAGCAGCTTTGTCTGGTTTCAAATTGGCAAGAAGTTTCAGTATGTCATTTCTGTGAATCACTCATCTGGGGGTAACTGCAATAATTTTGTGGAACAAGGTGTCTTAGTCTCTGCAAACACGCTTGTTTGAGAGAAAAAGGGGATGTTTTTTAAAAAAAACAAAAACGATTGAAATTGGTTATTCAGAATGTTTGCTTTTTCAGTGTTTGCCTATCTGTAACAAGATCTTTGAGCAATGACACACTCTGAGAGTCTTGTTTTAGAGTGTTTTTTTATTAATGAATATATAGCTTTTTGGTGCAGAACTTGAATTGTCAACCGATTGCTCATCATTAGCAATATCAAGGATGTTCTCAATGTAAGTTAAGTGAGACTTTTTTTATTTTACTTTTGATGGTTGCCTTTAATGATTTAAATTTGTTGCTAATGTTTGATCAATCAGTGCGATTCTTTTGTAGTTTTATATAAAGATAATCTCTTTTGTGAATAAGTTTCTTAATTTCTTTAGTAATCCAAGGCAGTGCTATTTTGCAATCAATTTTCGTGATCGGTATAAATTTAGTAATACCTCTTTCGACAGCATCTGTGAATCTAAGTCAGATCTCCTCAACTAATAGACTGTATGAACCTTGTAGGATATCGGACTGGGTAGTGTTCATGAATTGCTTGAAATCATCCCAGTTTGCTTTTCGACAGAGGGGTACAATTCTTGGCTTTTGTTTGAGTATGTTTGGACGGGCTTTACCAATGGTTGAAATGATGTCATGGTCACTAATTCCATGTATGATGTTTACTTTGTCTACAAATGTAAGGTTGGTTGTTAGCAAAAGGTCCAGGATGTTGTCGTTTCTAGTGTTTTCACAGACCATGCATCTGTGTCATGCTTTGATCATTTATGATGTCAAGGAATTGGTCATAGACAGTTGAGGGACTGAAACCCGGTTTTAAATGTGGCGTATGTTCTGAATCCTAGGTAAGCTTTGGAAAGTTGAAATCTCCAAGAATAGGTGTTCTACTCTTTAATTTGCTGACAAGGTCCAGTGAAATTTCAAGTTCAAGAAGGCTGTGAAGGTCAGACTCATGTGGCCTATAGTAGGATGATATATACATGGGTTAACAACCCTTTATTTCAAGTTTATCCCCCATAATTTCGCAATTTCTTCTTAACAAGAATACCCCCCCCCCCATCCCCGCCTTTGCCTTTCAATCTATCGTTTCTAAAAACAGTATTGTAACCTAAACTTGTACGGAGGAAAAAACTAGCTGGAACAATGCTAGAGCAATTTGAAAGGTTAAGGCGTTCACAATGGGTGCGTGACAACAACATTTAACAGTGGAAGCTAAGAAAGATATTTGAAACAAATTAAATAACAAACGTATTACAATGCGATTTTCCCCACGGCCATTTTCGAAACAGGGAATACTAATAGTAGTATGAAGCCGTAATTGTCTTTTATCACGTGACGGTCACATGAGTAACAAGATGTCAGCGCCCATAAGGAAATAAAACAAAATAATAACTATGGAGAGAATTTTAGTTTTCGCCTTTCTTGTATCTCTAAAATCCACATTATGCAACACATGTGGCGTTTTGACGCATATTGAAATAAGTAAGTACCTATAAATTAGCATGAGAAAAAAGTCTTCAGATTTTTATGTAAACATCTGAGACTACGGCGCTCTAAGTCTAACAACCTGAGCTAACTGTCTGGCTGGTCTTTAACATTCATACTGGGACAAATCTTACTACCAGATTCATACTACAGTTCCTATCAATACAAACAAGGTCTGTTTTTCAATTTAAAATAAAACAGATTTAAGTACACAATTTAAGTTCACTGGTATTTCCAGGTATTTCCAAGAATTTCGTCATTTCTTGCAGACATTGACTTTAAAACATGATTGGGCAGGGGGGTGGGTAGTACAAACTTTTTAAACTCTTCTTCAGCAATCGCTTCAAACACTTCTAATCGAGTCTAAGACTGAATTCCTCTTTGAAACTCAGTTCACATTTCATGGCTCAATTAAGGATGATGCAAATTAAACACCTGTCAGCATAATTGTGTAACATTTCACTGTAGGCGGAGGTGCGTTCATAATGTTCCGCTGTAGTATGTTGATGTACCTGATAATATGCAAATTGACATATCTAGTTCTCCGTGTGGACAGAGAATATACTACATAAAACCAGTCGACCTGACTTCAGGGTCGAGCATACTTTTCTCTGAAGGGATCTGCTGGCCTTGTTGGTCTTGCATGTTACAATTGATTAAGAAGCTGTTGTTTTTAATTATGATAATCACGACTAGACCATTGACATTTTAAAACAAACTTCCAAATCCCAACTTGATATTTATTTGTGCTTAGAAAAGGAAAAAAAAAATGTTCTAAAACTAAATCATGATTGTTTATTGCAGGCCACAGGGCTCAGCAATATTTTCAGGATTCTGCAGACAGCAATACTAACTATGGAGAAGTGAGTGATAAGATTTATTAGTAAATATTTCATTTCAGTCTGAGTAAGCATAATGATCAGTCAATACACAATGTGCAGGCAAATTCATAACCAACATAATTAAAAGTTGTTGTTTTTTTGTTGTTTTTTAATATTCATGATTGTTTTGACTTTTTGTGTTACAATGGATATATACATTGGTTTTTTTTGTTGAACTTGATAATAACTTCTTTAATGTATTCATTTTATGCAAAATGCCACAGGCAGGTGGTAAATGAAATATTGTCTAATAAAATTCCACTGCTATAGGTCCATATTTGGACTTGTTTGTTAATCACATGATAAGTTTTATGTACAGTGTGTGTTTTCTGGGAAAAGTGTATTTACTGTGTATTGCAAAAGTAACTTCTTTGGTCTACCAGTTTTGGTTTTTTTTTTTTTATTAATTATAAGATATTATATTCTATGTAAAGAATAAAATCATCATACAGACAACAAAGTTTTTAGATGCACATGTGAAATTTCAGATGATTCGTAATCACCAGGATGCCCTGATGGCAGGGAGCCCTTACCCAGATGCATATTATGATGTAATCTGTGCCAATGGTATGAATATTGAACCAGATTTTGTTTCTCTCTAAATCTTAATTGTATTTCTTATATAATAATATATGATAATGTTTACATGAAGAAAGGCATATGTATGCCCATTCTGTCATAGAGAAAAAAAATACTGCATTTAAATTAAGGAGATGTTATTAAGGTTTAAACTCATGTCTTCTTACCTGTATTGCCATATAGTTCAATGTATTAATTAGATTATTTCAAAACAATTGGCAAGACAAAATTGAAGCCTTACACGATGAATGTCTCTTGCAGGTATGTACCATGATGTATCGGAGGACACCCACTGGGCCCCTTTCTTGAATGCTACGGCCAACTACATCACAAGCCGATATCCAAAGCCTTGGGACGATGCCACACAGAAACTCGTTGTTTTCATGTTCGGTGTTGTCTCCCACCAGGTGGCAGACATTCTCTGGCACAGTCTTGGAATTGACCGTGGCTTTATACAGGCCATGGCAAATGTAAGTGTGCCTTGTGCTTTTAAATCATATTAATTTGTTTCTTCAGATGTGCAATTATATCGTTTTAGTATTTGGAATCATATCTTTACTTATGGGATTGTCAAATTCTTTACATGTTCCTTGTAATTGATAAGCATAAGTTTGGTAATCATTATGACCAGCAGAGGAACCCTATTGATTATGAGGTCAGTGTTTAAGGTCAGTCGATCTCATACTGAAAGTCTTCAGTTTTCGATCAATAACAGAAGAAAAGCTTAGGCTGAGAGACTTGAAACTTGGTATGCATGTTGGTAATGACCAGCGGTTAAACCCTTATGTTTTTGAGGTCAGTGGGTCAAAGGTCAAGGTTGTGGTGATCTTAAGCTGAAAATTCATTTTTGATGAATAACTGAAGAAAGCTTAAGCCCAGAAGCAAGTTGACTTCCAATCCATCAAACAGTGACTTATCATGTCCATGTACATACTTGGCTCTTTAAAAATGTTTCAGGTCAAATTTTCCAAATTTTAAAGGAAGGAAGGTTTGTCATAATGAAAATGTTACATACTAAATGGCTATCTTGTCCATATAGGCCAAAATACTAATGGCTATCTGTCCAATGAGGACTTTCGGGGGAATTTGTCACCTTCCTGTGATGGCTCTTGTTGTTTTCTATTTCAGATCAATTTTCATTCACACTTCAGCGATGCACATACAGTGGCTGATTTTGGTAAGATTTTAAGGTGCAATGTTTTTAAAATCTTCAAACATCGAAAGGGTTCCTTGTAGATATCAAAGATTTAACTATAACAGTTCTATCAATTGAAGAAAAGGAAAATACATCTGTTCTTAAAGTGGATTTACATGTTGGCCTGTTCTGTAGGTGGGGACATTATGACGGCCTATGAGATGGACACATCCTATATTCCCCTTGAGGAAGGATGGTAAGTGGAATACGACAATTAATATTTGTTGGTGTTGTTAGGTGATTTATATACATGTTTTTGAGGATGAAACTAAGGTTCATAAATATGAAGGAACTTGTAATATATTGAATTGTAAAACACTTGATCATTGGATGATTGTATCTTGTGATGCTTATGTTTAAGATGGTGAAAGAAAGGCATGATATAATTTTATAATTTTCTTTAGGTCTCAACATTTTCGTTTATTATTCATTTAACTTTGAAAAATAAAGAAAAAAAAATAACAACACAATGATTATGTTTTTGAATAGTTTGGAATATGTAAACTTTGCTCATTATTTAAGGAATGAATTGCGGGGTTGATGTCATTATCGGGGTATGAACGCAATTGGGTTGGTCAATGTGTGTGGAGTCCGAAGGACTCCACGCATACTTTGACCAACCCAATTGCGTTCATATCCCCGATAATGACATCAACCCCGCAATTCATTCCTTATATTTACACCAATAGTTCATTATTTCATTCAAGAATTGTTAAAAAATACTTCATTTCTTTTAAGAAAACATTTCAGTAATCCGTTTTTACCCATTCTGTAAATAGAACGACCCGACTATAACCGGAAACATTTTTTTCAAATGACGTCACAACAACGCGGGAAAAGATCAACCACTTGAAATCACTTTAAAACGTAAATTAAAACACTTCTGGTACCGATATATTTAAAATATAATAAACTTACACTTTTAAAAATGTTGATCTATATTTTACGGGACCTGCAGACACAATACAACCAATAACAAGATCAATAGCTTTCATGTATATTGTTATGCAATGAATTACGATCCGAACATAACCGATGATGTTGCCTTCATCGATTGATGAACGCAATTGCCGAAAGGCAGTTCATTTAAGGAATGGAAGTTGAGGTGTAAATATAGGTTTTTGGTTTGACACAATAGTTTTATATGAAGTCTTGTTATAGGTATCTACCGTTAGATGATTTGTATGAAATATATGGTCAGTACTATGACAATAAGAGACGGGTACCAAAGCCCATAATAGCTGGATGTAGCGTGCAGTTGTTTGTGGAAAGGTACTCACTGTGACTGTGGCAAGTGGTGGTGGCTGTTGTTTTGCTAGTTGTGGTGGAATAGGACCTGTTCAGCTATCATGAAACATAATTTTGGTAGAAGACATGTAACTATAGTAGGGTTTGAGACAGGTTTGAAGAAGGGCAGGGTGCAGCACCCTCTTCAAACTTGAAGCTAAACCCTACTCTTATGGGAAGAGCTCTGTCAATTGTATATGATTCAGATGGATCTACATCAGGGTCATCTTTAGTTTGAACATGTTCTATTCCATGTTTGGTGTTGAAAGCTGGTCATATGTGCAAGCCATTGAAATGCATGAATACAAATTGAGTGAACCCACATGTGTATATTAATCAGCTTGCATCAACAACTAATGTAAACTAATGTAAATTTTAACAACGATCAACGTACATGTAACTGCTTAGCCAGGGTTAGCCTTGTTGAAAAAAAGCTAACTCTATCATATGACCAGTAAAAAGCCAGTTTGTATTTTATTCAGATGTTTAAATAGAAATGCAAGCAACATTAATTTGCATCGGTGAAAAGCTTTTAACTGAACTTGAGAGATATGGAGAGTGGGGAGAAACAATAAGCCTGCTAAACATCTGGCTTAAATACAAAAAGTTGCTGCACTTTGCAGATTTCTTATTTTTCTTAGTTCTTAGTACACTAACACTGATATATTGCATGCTGTTTGTAGGTATATTCCTGTAGACGATCTGTTTCAAATATACATAAACTATTATAACGGTAACTACACGAAAATGCCACGGGCCATAATTCAGGAGTGTGCCCAGACACTGTTCTTAGCAAGGTACACAAATCTATCCCATAAAGTATCTGCACCAATCAGTGGACTGTTTTTATATCTTATGATTTTCTGCTACCATTATAAATAGAAGATATATTCATTTATGTAGTAATATCATATCTACTAACCAACAGCTTTTGAACAATGCATCATGTAGGCATGTGAGTTCTTTATTTGAGTAACATGTATATCTTTTTAGTTATGTACAAAGTAACATATTATTATTTAACTAAAAATAATGATGATTTTCAATATATATACAGTTCTTACACATGTATTTGAAGTTCTACTTATGTCTTAAAACAGAAAGAAAACAGTTAATAGTTCAAATGAAATACTACCTGGTATTCTCCTAATTGTAATTTTATTCAACAACTTAATTTAGGTAATTTATTTTGATGTTTCTTTGATTTGAATTATACAGTATATTCTTATGTTTGGCTTCTGATGAATTACAGGATTGTTTTTAGAAGCTACTTCAAGTTGTTTGTTATTCATTTTTTTCAGATTGGCGGAAAACTTAGCAGCCAAAGAGGTACTTAATCGGTTTTCATTTTGTAACATATTGCATTTTAGTTATCTTCCTTTAAAACATGATTCCATTCACACAGTTTTGTTTCCTTAAACTTTTTGAAATAAAAATGTGTAAGATATGTTATTGAATTACTACATCAGTCTACCCCCCTTAACCGCCCCAGCTGTTTCCTGACTACGCAGACCAGAGCCCATTCCTGGTCGACCAGTTTGAGGATTACTTCGAGGGTGGGGTGGGTGACATGGCCGTCTGGACGGACCGCATCTGGCACGAGGCAGTCATCATGTTTGACCAAGGAACACAGTAAGGAAATAAAGAAATATGTTATACAATATAGAACATTGTAGAAGGATGCTCTTTTCCTAGGTCCTTCTTTTCCATGAAAATCAAAACATATAAAAAGCACTAAAATTTCGTCTTGTCTATTTCCCTCAATATATCATTTATTGTAGGATGTGTCATAGGCTGTCGAAATATCTCCTGTCAGGTTAACATATAAAAGCTTCCCTTTTTAGCCTCCTGAGCACAAAGTGCTGAAGGGTGAGCTATTGTGATAGGGGACCCATGTCTGTCGTCAACATTTTCCTTCAAACTACTTTGCCTCCTTAACAACTTGGCCAATTGCAACCAAATTTTACAGGAATATTCCTTAGATGATCCTCTTCCAGATTCCTTAACATAAAGTGACTCAATGTAGAACTCTGCATGCAATGGCAACCAACAGTCAACCTCAGAAACTGCTTGCCCAATTGCCTGATTGCAAAATTATTTCATTGAAATGTACCTAAGGTGGTCCTTAATCAAATTCCTTTAAGCCATGTTGTTTCTATTTTTCACTATATGACTATGTGGAAAACTTTGAAAATCTTCTTCTAGGAAACTGCTGGGCAGATTTCAAAATAATTTCACAGAAATGTTCTTTAGATGGCCCTTAATTCCTTGAAGCCATGTTGGTTTGTTTAAAACTCTCCTTTGGGTGGAGGTAGTTTTCACTGTATGACTATGTTCTATATGGTGTAGTCTAAGTAAGAAAGACAACTCCGTTTGGGGGTTATCAGGCAAAGTCTCCTATTGAAATCTTCTCTATAACTGAGACCATTGATATTATGTTGTGGATCTTCATCAAAATTGTCCAAATTATGGCCCTTGAGTTAGAGTCAGAGCTATATTCCTTTTTTTAAAAAGCAACAACAATGCGGATAGCTTAGCAGCACATTTTTCTTTTATGGTTAGAACTTTCAATTAAAACATTGTTAATGTGTTGTCAGAAACCACTGCCCCTCTTGAAAAGAATTCTCAGGAATGTTTCTCTGCTTACCCATAACCATTTACTCAAGTTAGCCTAAAGGGCCAAGATGGGCCCCTTGTTTAAAATACACATTTTTTTTCATCACTTTTCTAAAAGCCTTAAACACTGTTTAGAATTCGGTGAGTTTTCTTAGTTTTAGTCATCAATTAGCACTTCTATTTATAAAGCTTGTGCAAACAAAGTTTCAAGTTTTATTTATAATAAACCAGATGATCGTAGACCCAAGAGGCATTAAGTGCACAATGGTGACAAATACAATAATATGTGCTTGTGCGGTAAAATATTAACTAATAAATATTATGACAATGGCTATAATACTTGACTGTTACAAAGTGTCTATTTGACATAATGTGAAAAGCTTTGTAAACAAATACACTCAAATTCTTCAATCTTCCTTCATTTTTAGTGTTAATTAACTCTATAAATTTGTGCATTCTAGGATGTCGTAAATAGTAGGATGGCAATGAAGAGTTTCGAATATCATTATACAATGGACATTCAATAACAAAATGGTATTCATCTTCTAAAATATTATATTCGATTTTTTCTCTCATGTACGGGTATTTATACCGGTCTGGCCCATCTTCCAGTCTCTATACATAGTCTATGTGAGGAAACTCGTACTTTTGCTAAAGCTATTCTAAATTTACTAACATTTACTACATCTAAATATGGCTGAGGCTTAAAACAAGTTATATATCTATAAAAATAAGCCCTGGTTTAACAAAGAGCACCAAGATTTACGATGTGGATAGGATTCCAAGTACCTTTTTAACATGGTGTAAACGTGTTTAACATATTTATTTTCTTTGGATTTTAAATTTGTTAACCAGAACCTAACTATGTTATAATACCTTCTTACTTTAAAGTCAGTTTGCCCAAATTCACCATATATAAAATCATTGTGCATGTTTATTTTACCCCTAACATTCATTTACAAAAATGAAGATTGACTCGTTCTAATGCATTTCCCTTTACGAACCCCCAGACCTCAATTCCATAGTTTAAAATGGGAGTAATAAGTTTATCAAAAAGTTCCATTCTATGACTCACTGATAGATCTGTAAATTTGTGTAAATACTTATTCATTGCAAAAATGGCTTTAAGTGCTTGGCCTGCTATACATTTTTGTGCTTCAAAAAATGTAGTGGTAAAAATAATACCTCAATATGTAAACTTACTTACAATATCAATAATTTCAGTTTTATAATAAAACACAGTATTTCTTGGTAAACAACTTCCTTTCCTAAAAATCATTAATTTAATATTCCTGACATTAACAACAAGTTTCCAACGATTACAATAAGATTCCAGTGTATGTAAACTCAATTGTGCAAACATGAACATTTTCATTTATGTTTTCCTTCAGGAAGTGTGACATCCCACACAGCACCCTGTTTCTACACTGTAACACAAGTGAGCCACGGTTGCCTGGTTACCGGCCGCCTGGAAAGAATGGCTACTTCAAGCGGCCCAATAGAAACGGTGTCTCCAAGGATGATGTTGTTGTACAGTCAGAGCTGAGGGGCATCAGAATCAAACCTTCAATGGCATACTTGGTAATTGACTAAAATATTGCCTTCAGAGATTAATGTGTAGCTTTAATTGAATGCGTATTGTAGCCTGTTTTTCAATGAGTGGTCTGATCTATGTGGTATTTTATTGCAGGAGAAGCTGAAAAAGCACCGACTAGCAAAGGTTGAAAAGGCTAAAAAGGTGAGGAACTTCCTGCAGGAGGCTGGGCCAGTCAATGCTGAGCCCCGAGTACCAGACAGTATTTTCTATGTCAGCAACGACTACGCCAGGCTAGGAGAGTGAGTTTCGGCAATGTTAAAATTATCTTTAATTTGGATGAATGATATGTATGATAAGGCATGAATTTGAATGTTTCAATTAAATTGTGATTTGAATTAATTAAAAATGAAAGGTAAAGGCTGGTTGAGAGGTGAGTTAGAAAGTGATGACATGTAGACGTTTTTCCCTTTGTGTATAAGTATTGGCATATTTGAGAAGACAAAAACAATGTCGTGAACAAATTTTGCTAGAAATCAAGTAGGAGAATTACTAAAAAGTAAAAAAAGAGCTAGTTGTCTTCAAGAAAGTGCTTGCTCAAGGCTTATGGCTTATTGTAATAATGACATTTTCTCACTGTTATACAAATTATGCACCCAGGGCATATGCAACAGGTGACCTAAACTCAGATGGCCATACAGACCTGGTGATATCGGCCCCTGGCTACAGCAACCCGGGCAACCCCCAGGACGGCCGTGTGTACATCATCTATGGTAAGGAAACTACCAATGCATATTTAAATGATGTTCGCACAGATTAGCTCTATGTTCTTGGAATGTTATAAAAATATGGATTCAATTCCTGTCAATGTTAACCTGTAATTCAATATTGAGTTTATGCATTTACTGTAATAAATGCAGGGGATGAGAGTGGAATTCCAAGAGCGACAAACCCAAACCTTGATGATCTGGCCCAGTCTAACCAGGGGCAGATACTAAATGGCTTCATTGCAGTAAGAGTGCCTTTTGCAGACTGTGATTAAGGGGAAGTGTCCGATGAGTTTGTTGATTTTTGAGTTGTAAGATGTTTATGCTCCTGAACCAGTTTAACCAGAATTTGAATAATATATTTAGAGCATCAGTTACACGTCAGCAATTTATTTGTTAAAATGTGTGTATAATTGTCTGACATAGCATAGATAACTATACTTGACAAAAACTAGCCACTTTTACTGAACAGTCACAGAGAATGATGCAAAGATGATGGTATTTGCAGGCACGGTTTGGTACATCAGTTGCTGTGTTGGATGTGAACATGGATGGAGTTATGGACCTTGCTGTGGGGGCACCAGCCTTTGTCAACCCTGGGGACAACCCACTGCTGTATAATGTAGGTGTATACATGCAGTTATAGTGTTGTTGCTGATATCTTAGTTGTTATGCCCCAGCATAAGTGGGGGCATATAGCTTTGCCCTTGTCAGTCCTTGAGTCTGTCCATCTGTTCGTGTTTCTGTAGATAAGTATTATGCAAAATAACTTCTAATTAAAACCTCCCAAACTATTTGACCTGCAGTCTTGAAACCTTAGATTGGACAAAATAATGGCTCTTGCTTTTTGTGACAAACATGGCATATGGGGGCAGCTGTGTCCTATGGACACATTTCTAGTTCACCTTTTGCCTAATGATAGAAATGCTAACCACACTCATGATTTTCCCAGGAGCTCATTTTCAAAATCACCAAAGCCAGCCAGGTTCCATTTATTCTAACCCATCTTTTCCAGGGTTTGGTGCTGATATACTTTGGAGATGCAGCCAAACACAGGGTGTTTGATGGAGCTGCCAATATCACCTTAGCCTGTACCAAGGTAGGTGGCCTATGTTGGTTGCTCTGTGCAGAATGTTATGTGTTTAATTAATAAGAATATTAGTTGATAACTTTCAAACAGACACTTTGCAAAGTTTCGTATATGTTGGAGTAGGTCATTGTCTTAAATTCTTACTTAATCGCAATCAGTGTGTTCCTTTTGTGACTGTGGCCTACTTGAATTGTAAATCTCGAAAACTTAAATTGCAATTAGGAACTGAGAATGTTCATGTTAAAATTAGCTTGTTTACTGTTGGTAGTGATTTAAATATTATAATGTGCATGTACTGTATTTTAATAGATGGTATAGCTGTCATAATTCCTATTCCAGTATGAGCACTGTAACCTGGGTTTCTCATTGACGGTGGGAGATGTGAACGCAGATGGGAACCCAGATCTTGTTGTGGGTGCTCCAATTGCACCCAGCGGTGGGGAGCAGCGGGGCATGGTGGTTGCCCTCCTCTCCAGTAAGGATAACACAGGTAATGTGATGTCAGTAACGAGAAGTATTTCTTGTTTGCCATGTAAGATTTTCACATCTTTCACTTTCAAATCAAGTTTCCAACACTGCGTTTGTCATGAACAGAGAGAGTTATGCAGATAAAAGTCCATTTTGATGTCAGCAACAGTTTAGATCTTTCAAATGAGTTCATTTCTCTTATACACAGCTATACTATAACAATGACACTGATTCATGCCATGTATTGTATCTCTGTCTAGGTTACCAGTACATTGAAGTTGATGATCTCAAATGGACAGTAGCGGGAGATCAGGTGGGAAAAATGACTTTTTATCTTACTTAAGATTTCAATACATGTGTATGTATATTATGCTTGTTATTGATGGGACTTACATTATGCAGTTGTAATATTAGTCATAACCTGTGATAGACTGCAACATAGCTCTGTATCAAACTTTTTACAATGATGTTACTAAGATGGTATGAACCTATGGCATTTCCTCACCATTATCCATTGGTATTGCCTCTCTGTGAACCCATGATATTTTCTTACCATGAACATATGACATTGAATCACTTTAAGCCTATGATACTGTCATACTGTGAACCTATGGCATTGTCATACTGTGAACCTATGGCATTGTCATACTGTGAACCTATGACATTGTCATACTGTGTTACTAAGATATTGTCTAACCATGAACCTATGGCATTGTCTCTCAATGAACCTGTGACATTGTCTCTCAATGAACCTATGACATTGTCTCTCAATGAACCTATGACATTGTCTCACTGTGAACCTATGACATTGTCTCACTGTGAACCTATGACATTGTCTCTCAATGAACCTATGACATTGTCTCTCAATGAACCTATGACATTGTCTCTCAATGAACCTATGACATTGTCTCACTGTGAACCTATGACATTGTCTCACTGTGAACCTATGACATTGTCTCTCAATGAACCTATGACATTGTCTCTCAATGAACCTATGACATTGTCTCTCAATGAACCTATGACATTGTCTCACTGTGAACCTATGACATTGTCTCACTGTGAACCTATGACATTGTCTCACTGTGAACCTATGACATTGTCTCTCAATGAACCTATGACATTGTCTCTCAATGAACCTATGACATTGTCTCTCAATGAACCTATGACATTGTCTCTCAATGAACCTATGACATTGTCTCTCAATGAACCTATGACATTGTCTCTCAATGAACCTATGGCATTGTCTCTCAATGAACCTATGACATTGTCTCACTGTGAACCTATGACATTGTCTCACTGTGAACCTATGACATTGTCTCTCAATGAACCTATGACATTGTCTCTCAATGAACCTATGACATTGCAATACTGTGAAACTAAGATATTGTCTCACTGTGAACCAATGATATTGAATTACTGTTAACCTATGATGTTGTTAAACTGTGTTTTTATACATTGTCTTACTGTATACCTTTGTGCAATGTTTCATTGTGAACCTATGCCATTGTATCACCAGGATAGTGGATGGTTTGGTTATGATATAAACATGAGGATGTGGAACGGCAAGCCGACACTGATGGTCGGCCAGCCTGAATTCAGACAGTGTGACCAGAAATACAAGTAGGTCTCATGCCACTGAATGTACATCTGGATTTCTATGAAAGAAATTTTGATCTGCATTTGAAATAAAGGTGTCATAAATTACTCTAGCTATATATAATTCTTTCAATTGGCTATTTTAAGTATGAAATTATTAATGTGATGTTCCATTTGATAATATTGCTTGTAAGGCAAGAGGTGAACAGATGTAATCCTTATTTCAGCCCAAACTGTACAAAGTATGAAGACTCTGATGACCAGTCATCAGGTCGGTTGACAATATTCTACGGTCCGACCTTGCAGGCAAAGTTTCTTGTGGAGGGCCAACGATTGGTCAGTGAGTTTCAGGAGATGGGCTGGAGTTCGGATATCGGATCACCTTATATAGACCCGAGCACTCAGGTATTTGTATAAATAGGTGTAAGGTTAATGATTAATGTTATATAATTAGCATCAATAATTGTACATGTAATTTTCTTATAAAGATGATATGAATCATAAGTTAAGTTTGGTGATAGATGGTACTGTTTTAAAGAATAGGCACAAGTATATATGCCCCTCAAAGGATAGCTTATAGCAAGCACACTTTTCATTTGTCAACCATTTCCATCTTGTCCCAGTTGTAACTTTAATTGATGGATTTCATTTAATGTACTCAGAATTGTAGAGCACCATGGTAAGATGTTTTTTTCTCTTTTAGTGTTAACATTTTAAACTAAAAGTATCTTCTCTGAAACCTCTCAGCCCAGTCCCATGATATTTCATATGCAGCCTCATGTAATGGTGCTTTACCAGATTTTTTAAAGTATGTCCCTGTGTTCATAAGTAGCCCTGCCCCATGGGTCAAAAGTTTTCTATATACCATACTGATATAAGTAAAAAAGTTTGAAAATCTTATCTTAAATCACAAGGCAGAGACCCTTGATATTTGGTAAGTAGTGACATTTATTGGTCCATTACCAAGATTGTTCAAATTATGTCCCTAGGGTCAAAAGTTGTCCTGCTCTAGTGGTATCAGGTTTTCTATATATTAATGATTTTAATATAGTTATACTGTTAAAAATGTTCTCTTAAATTGCAAATACCAGACATTTGATAGTTGGTATGTATTCTCATGTGTTGGCCCTTTCCCAAACTGTTCTAATTATTCTGGGGCTGAAACTGGCCCCTCCCTGGGGGTCCCAGGTTTTATAAAAAAAATACTTATTTAGTAAAAACATCTCTGAAACAGAAAGACCCTCCAGGTAGCCTCCAGAAGTGGTCATTTACCAAGATTGTTCAAACTATGGCTCTTGGGTTAAAAGTGGCCTGGCCCTGTGAGTCTCAAATTTTCCATTTTTGTATATAGTTAAATATCTTTTAATAACTTGTTCTCTGAAATCACAAACCCCAGACTTTTGATTATTGGTATGTAGACTCATGAAGTGGCCCTTAACCTAGGATGTTCAAATTCGTCCAAGGTTTTCTATATACTTACATAGTAATTTTTATAGCATTCTCAGAAAACCCATTGTTGACATCAAAAATCAGTCAGGTGTGTTTTCTCTTTGAAGGTGATAGCAGTGACAAGTCTGGGGGCGAAGGTTGATGGGCGTATACTTACAGAGGAAGTTGACTTTGAGCAAGCAGGGAAGGTTCTCCTTTACAACACAACAAATGGATTCCTCCCCACTCAACTGAACATCACTCTCATGGGCGACCGTAGATATGGAAGGTTTGGAGCTAAAGTCAGGGTATGTAGGATGTGTTTTGTGATGTAAATGGTATGCTTCTTTCCAGTTGTTTGCTGGTAAATCGCTGAGTTAAGATAATTTATTTGACACCATTAAATTTTCCTTTCCTCTAGCATCAAAGATCTATGAAAGTTTTTATTAAAAATGATTGACTGGTCTGTTGACTGCCAACAGCTGATGCTGCAGGTATATAACCTGTATTGCAGGCTTCAATTAGTCACCAGTATACCAATTGGTTTGGCTGTGATTGTGAAGACAGTTGTAAACAGATATGAATCACACTCGAGTAAAAGGATCAGTACAGGTATCCTTTTGGTGAAGCCATAAGAAAATGTCCCTGTTGAGGCTCAAACCCATGACTGTTTGGATGCGAGGCTTTACCGATACATTACTATACCACTCACAGCTTTGTTTAATTGATGAATGTTACTAATGTAATTGTCCATATGTTTATATTTCAGTTCCTTGATGTGACTGGGGATGGCATGGATGATTTGGTTGTGGGTGCACCACTCCGCTCTGAGGACATCACCGAGGAGTTCTATGGACGTAGGCACAACATGTCTTAATGCAGCGTGCATTTATAAGAAATAATATAGTATTATAAGGATAAAGCAAGTTTAAAACATACATCAGTAACTATTGAATTATAAGCCAAAAAATATATGATCCTGCTTATATTTTCACACATTTAACTTTAACACAAAGCAAAGTAACAAACAAGAGACTGTATAATCTGTTTGTTTCCTTAAACTTTATACACAATTTCATGCATGCCAAATCCAAGCCTTCATGCTCTTTCTTTATGGTATATTGCAGCCGACCAAGGAGTGGTGTACATATACAATGGGGGCGGAGATTTCCCCTACGACTCCACCCTGGAGGACTGCACGGGTCAGCTGGTCAAGCCCTGTCCAGCCTTACAGGTCAGGTTACCAGGCCATGTAACAATGATATAATTAGGTTATTAAAATGTTGCAGCTGAATGTTTTGTTAAGATTGTTGGCTCAGAACCTGTGCATTATGTTAACTTAACGAAAATAAAACATTAATCGATAGTCTGTTCAATTCCGCTTTGTATGTATTTTAGGTAAGATTGGAAATGTTTTTTTTATGTGTTACAGAATACTAGAAATAGAGCAGATTTGTTTCTTGCAATTTTGTTCATTTTGCTGTCAGCATTATCTCTCTCCATGTTGAACATTTTCCAGGCCTCCACTGTTCTGACCTGGAATGACAAGCAGCCCAAAACCAGATTTGGCTCCAACTTTGCCTACCTGAAAGCACAGAGCTCTGTAAGTTTAATGTTAATACGTAAACATACTTCCATGTAAAGATGGGGGCCCTGAGGGGCTGTTACATCAGCAATCCTAGGAGCTGCTTTGATGAATTTTCAAGAGATGTAATGCACCATGAAAAATCTTGCCTTGCTACAAAACCATTCCTAGGGTTCTTGATTAACCAGCCCAGGTCACTTTAAACCAGTTACATGCAGATGTAATAGAACATGTAGAAAATGTACATGTAAATTTCAAAGGTTTAATTCTTATTTTTTAATAAAAAAAATTTATACTGAATTTGGAAATGTGTTTTATTTTATTACTTAATAGAACCATCAAATTGTATGATGTAAATAACGTATATTGTCTGTATTTCATTCAGCGCCAGTTGTTTGTGACAGCCCAACATTCCAGCCAGTTTGCGCGACTTGCAGGAGCAGTCGGAGTATTCAACTTTATGTAGAGGGCACATAAAGTTACAGAGAATGTCTCATCAGGGAAAACATTCCAGTTATAACACAATAACAAACACCATGAAAGATTGTACATTGATTAATAATGTATGCTTCAATTTAACTTTTAATTAGTAATGCAGATTTGAAGAATTGTTTCAGCTGTTTTATACGTTCTGTAGTTACAACAATCTTTCAAAAAATTGTGGGAGCTTATCTCCAAGTTGGCATAAACTTGCATATATCAATGAATTTAGTCATAATATGAACTTGTGCTATTTGTATCATTTTGTCAAATTTATTCCTACTTAATAACTGAATAGTGTGTATGTCGCATAACATCACTTTCACTTCAAATACATGTTATTAATACTATGAACGCAAATACATTTACATATATTTCACATAAAGATTTCAGCCTAATTTCAGGAGAGCACAATTCAGTGAATAAATGTATGTGTTTTTATTTAAAAACTACAAAATCCACATAACACATGGTTATTGGCATTATTAATAGATTATGAATGAATTATTTTGACATTTTTTTTAAATATAAAGCAACTACCCCGGTACCCTTTGTCATTGTTTAATACTACTTTATGTTCAGATTATCACATGGTATTTTCTTTCCCTTTGAAGATTACAGCCTGTTTTACATCTATTAGATGTCCTATTGCTGTATTATTTATATTTTGTTTGACCAGTTTATCTGGTTGTTTTGTGCAATATTGATCAAACATGAGGCATTGTACATATTATTGAACACTCAACCACAAGAGTCTGTGATAATTCTTTGTTGTATGCTTGTTAATAGTTGATTCGTTAAACTCACATTAACAAAATTAATTGTTACACAACATTGAATATTTATCAAATTTACGACTATTATGTTTTGTTTAATTGCTCTATTTGTCCAATCAATTTATATACATTAATTTCAGAAATATTCATGACATTTTCATCTAGAAAGCCTTTTTCAACTTAAATTTATTGTTTGCATTGATTATTTCACAAATAAAAATCATTTTTCTATGTCATTTTTTTGTTTTTATACTTTATTTTACTGTACCCATTTCAATTGCATCTAAGACCAATCTGGTCTATTTTTCCCATCTACTTGTCCCAGTTTGCATACAATAACATTGTCTTTGTTCATATGAAACCTTAGACTTTTCAGACCAAAATAAATGCTGCACTTTGTTATAATATAAAGATACATAAAAATAAAAGTTGGCATAAAAAGTATATATATATTTATATGTACAAGGACCTTTGTTAAATTAATATGAAATAGTTTTAGTTGATTTCTGTGCAGTAAGAGATAAATTTCCCACTTCACTGCAGTCACATGACTGCTGTGATAATTCACTGCTTAAAAGTCTGCTTCTAAGGTGAGAGCCATGGTTTAAGTCCTGGTCATGTCATACCTCGGACCAAAAATTTATCTATTGTTCAAGATTTTGTTCCCGATGATTTAAAATCAGAATGTTATCCTTTATAAGAATCAAAGGGTTTAAAGTGTTCAGAGGCTTTCGGCCTGCTACATATTGTGAGTATAGTCTTTTTTAAATGTAAAACAAATTTACATAAGACAGTCGCATAGTCATAGAAATATAATTTCTATCTTTAAAATAGCCTAAAATTGTCTCTTATACTGTACATGTGTACTTGACATTTTTTATTAAGATTGTTAGTATGTACTTGCACAAACTACCGGTAAATGGTTATGTGACTGTCTTATATTATTTGTTCTACAATTACATGACACAATATTGCATGTTGTGTTCCTCAAGGATCATTTCTAGGCCCACTTTTTTAATTTATGTAAATGAAATATTTGCTGTGGTAAAAGTAAACGTTTTCTTTATGCAGATGATTCACTCACATGTCCAACCATAATAGTCTTTCAATTTATAATAGTTTGTCTGTGATAAAATTGCAATATTTATGTTTTATGTATTCATGCCTCTCTATGTCGCACCAGCCGTAACGAACACCTCAATGGATATAAGGAAATAAGGACTATTTCCTCTTTATTGGATAATCCTTGGATTAGATCTGTGTGGCAGGGTATTCTTGACTCATATGTGTTTAAAATATTGTATTTATGCAACATTTTGTGGTTAATACCATGTATATGTGAATCTTATACTGATTTTTTTTATATAATAACCCTACTCACAGGCCATACCAAAGAAAATTGGCATTAATAGCTCAAATGCCTGTCGCTTCTTTTTAAAGATAGTTCCTAAAAACTTGGAGTACTTAGCACAACCGGAATTGGACTCGGTGTTTGATCTGTAATTATATATAAAAAATCATTTTATAAACAAATACGGACAATGACTTTTAGATTGATAGGGGAGGTCACTGCGTTCGATTAATATTTTTTGTTGTTGTCTGCATCATTGTAGTAATATCGAAATGTTGTCTGTTGCTGTTACGGCGGTCCCTAGACTTACCGAAATACGATTATTTACCGAAAGACGGATAAAATTACCGAAATACGCATGAAAGTTACCGAAAGACGCCTTCTAATGCATTTATTTTATTGTTTTTATATTAATATTATATAAATACATTACCAAACCAAATTTTAGAGAAAAATATTGAAATATAATGATGTAATAGGCAGTTGAAATTTCAGTGTTCGAGATCGAATTCCGCGTGCCGACTCGCCAACCGAAAGATAGATAAAAGCTTCTAAAATAATCAATTATTCCAATTAATGATGATCTCATAATATTCATATAACTAAAACACACTCATAAAAATGAAAAAGTTCATGAAAATATTTACTTATTGTTCAATTGAATAAAGACAATATGTCCGTGAAATAGTTGTCTCCCTTCGCCAACCGAAAGACGATTTAACGCAGGTAAAAATAACTTATGAGTTGTTGTATTATGAAAATGATTATGAATTTGGATTCAAATAATAGCATTTATATTCTTATGGAAATGTTAGATCAATACACAGCATTTGAAAGTATTTTGGAATATACTTGAAACATTGCCTTTGAAATAGGTCGCTAATATCATTTTCTTTTAAACTAACTTAGATCTACAGTATAGTTCAGGGCTTTCAAATTTTAATTTTTGTTTATATGAAAATTGAAAAAAAAAGTTTTTAAACAGCGAAGTTCTCATCTTCAGATAAATTAGCTTACTTACAATAATAACCAGACCACACCAAATACACAAAATCAGGCGATGTTTAAAACAACATAATTGTCACCCGGTATATGACACCCCACAAAGTAGCGGCACGTTTTTTGGGGGACAGTTTGGTATTATTGAAAGTGTGTTAATTTGGGTTAACCCTTTTCGGCTCTGTGACACGTGTTGAGTAAATACCATAATAATTACGCATTAAAGGACCGCATTACGTGTACATTTATAATTGCGGGTGATTTTTGCGGATCCAAATCCATTGCAGACACTGGAAATGCAGGCTATTATTTCTAATGCACCATGCTAAACCATAAAAAATAAAGTATTTTAACTTTAACTGTTTGATTTCAACGATGAAGATATCTACATAGTTAATAATAAATATTGCACATAATAATGAAACATAATTCAATTCGGGCAACATTTTTGCCATGTACATATGAACTTAGGTAACAACAACTTTCTTTTCTTCATGGTCATATATACTGGTACGCATGGTGCATTCAAAGGTAATTATTAATATATTCTTATAACTCAATCTCAATTTTACTGTTTGTATATCTGACACATTTGTTTGTAACACAAGGTGAATTTTCAATGTACATTTACCATAGCTTTTGTCATTAACATGTATATGTCTTTGTCAATGATTTAAATACATATTGTAAGTTAATCATTTTATTTTGTATTTGCAGCGTTCAATATTTCATGTAATTTTATTATGTGTATGACTTATGTTTTATGCAGCCTTCCATGTTCGATGTTAATCAGATGTATATGTCATGTATGTAGAGAAATGATGAAAAATAAAATAAAAATTGAGTATTAAGTTAACTGTATATATTTGTCATGTTCTTACTTCACCTTAAACATATCAATACATCGTATTTTGGTTGAGAACAGGAGAATACTCTTATTGGCTAAATAAAGGAAATTCTTTTGTCCAAAAACTCATTATTTCAAGATATTATTTTATAATTTTTGGCTTCAATGTGTAAAATCATCAAATATATGAATATTAAAAATAAATACAATAGCAAGCGTCTTTCGGTAAATTTCTATCATGTTTACTCCAGTTTAACCATATCCATAAATCGTATTTCGGTTGACGACGGGAGATAACTCTATTTGACTAAAAAAGGGAAATTCTTTTGTCAATAAAGTCATTATTTCTAAATATTTTTTTTATAATTTTTGGCTACAATGCGTATAATCATTATATATACAAGATTATTTAAAAATAAATGCATTAGAAGGCGTCTTTCGGTAACTTTCATGCGTATTTCGGTAATTTTATCCGTCTTTCGGTAAATAATCGTATTTCGGTAAGTCTAGGGGGAGCAAGACAAATCGGCCCCTTACCAAATCGGCCTACTACCAAATCGGCCCCTAAGACGTTTCGGCCCTGCCATTTCGTCCCCTTAATTAAAATGACTCGAGACGTTTCGGCCCATAGTGGTTTTCAATAGAGACATTTCGGCCCCTTAATTTTATTTTATTTTTTATCTTGAGTATAAAGAAAAACATTGTAGGTCGTCTTATAAATGTCAATGAGATCTGTAAATAAGTTGTAAAAAAAATCTTTAAATTTAAAAATAGACAGATATGCATGAAAAACATTGATATGACTGATATAAAAATATGATTAAAATCTAAATAACTATTAACCCTGATTTTTATTATAAAATGTTAGAAAATCTAAGAAATTTTATTTGTTATAACTGTTAATTATTAATTGATCATTAAAGACTTCAAAGAAAATTTGTCTTTGAACCATGCGTTCTTTTTTGCAAGGCAAACTGTTAGTGTTGTGGGTGTGAAAAAGACATTCAAAGACGTGTGAATGAATAATTGTCTTTAATTTGTTAATGTTATTTAGAGTTGATTGAAGAAGATTTGAGTAATATAAACAACGTAAGTATATATATTAAATCGTTTCTAAAAGTGGGTACCATTTGTTTTAAACGTGTTGCGTTTTTTAAAAATGCCTTTACATTTCAACCATTAATTTTTTATCTATGTGGTATACTATTGCTTCAGAATAATTATTAATTATTATATATGAATTGCAAACAAGATACAACTTGATAGTTCAAATGCATTTTAACAAGAGTAAAACAATATATACGTAATAAAAAAGTGAAATAATATTCTGTTTGAGGTGCAAAGAGATAATTGGTATTAATCTTTAAGTGTGAGAATTAGCGGTTGGGAAAGTCGGAACAAACCTTGTAGACGTATTTATAAGCTTGTAAACACAAAGTGTCACAATTTCAACGCCTGATACCTCTGTGGAATGTGACAATTCGCCATAAGACCGTCTGTCTAAAATCACCGTTTAAGCCAGTATGGTTTTGCATACGTATTCAATATAAGATTAATAATAGTGTTTTTTTCATCCTTATATATACCTGATTTGAATATAAATAACTGAATTTCATAAATTTTATTTAACTTATATCGAGAGCGTTACAGGGACATCAACGCCAGGATCATGGATGAGTGGGACTCATACGATTCGCATAAGGTCACCTGCGAGGAGTTCCTGAAAAATGTTGGTGCCATCTACGGCCGGCGATAGGTGTTTGGTCAAGACTGATGTTAGACAATAGACATGTCATTATACATAATATTAGCAACATAGTTATGTATAATACTTAAAGATTATTTAAAAAAAAAGAAGTTTAAACATTTCTTCTTCAACCCTATTTCGTCTTATAAAAAATCTCGTGAATAAATCTTTACATGTTTTCAAGTGTACAGATATTTTCTTTAAATCTATTTTTATCTATATCTTTGTATGCATGTATATAGCTTTGTCTCTTAAAATAAAAAAAATGAAATTACATGTTTTTTACTTATATTTAGAAATAAAATAAAAATATGTTTTCAAGTGTACAGATATTTTCTTTAAATCTATTTTTATCTATACCTTTGTATGCATGTATATAGCTTTGTCTATTAAAAAAAATAAAATGAAATTACATGGTATTTTACTTAAACAATGTATTTAGATATAAAAAATAAAATAAAAATAAGGGCCGAAACGTCTCGGTAATCAGGGGCCGAAACGTCTACGGGACGGGACGATTTGGTAAGGGGCCGAAAAGGTAACCGTTTGAGCTAGGGGCCGATTTGGTAAGGGGCCGATTTGTCTGGTAGCCAGTCTAGGGACCCCTGTTACGGTGTTATTATTGTTTGTATCTCAAGCGAAGTATCCATTGAAAACAAAATTTATTTTATAGAAGGTAAATACTTATAGAATTTCTTATTGAGGAATATTTTATTAAAAACTGAAAATAAGACTTACTGTTTACTAAGATTATTTTGTTGCACTGCATTTACATTGACTCAGTGTTTGTTACTGTTAGGCGCAATTTTGATAAGGGTTTTAGCCTGAAACAAAACAGGAGGAACAGAAATTGAAAAAAGGGACAGCGTGCTTTGGGCGTTAGGGAGAAAACATTCAGGAAACTTATACGCATGTGTCAGGCTTTGAAAAAAATAAACCTCATGAATTTCACAGAAAATGTGCTTTATTGATGTAAAGTTTGCTTGTAGTCCACCTAAATGGCCATCAACAAGTCTTTTGATTTTTTTTTTACTATGGCAGACTCGTGGGGTCCACCATCCCAGCTAAAAGTAGCAAATGGTCTTTACGCAGACAATCAACGCGGCCACAATTTTGAAATTATCTCTGTTATAAATTCAAATTTCTATGAAAAGATTATTGCCTACTATTAAACACTTATTTATGCATGCCATCATGCCAAAAAAAACATGTTCAGTTATAATAAAACACTTGTGTCAATTGTTTATCAAATATCCCAATATCTGTAAATCTGGGACAAATCTGACCGATTTTGTTCATGTATAAAACGATATTTGTGACCCAGAATATATATTTATGTGAAACTAACGACTAATGACAAAGTCAATCAAGTTTAGATCACTGTTGGATATATATTGAACAATTTTGTCATTATTATTCAACTTGGATGCATAATATTACTGTATATTCTTTTGCCCAGTGTTAAATGGTAGAGTGTTAAATGGTAGAGATTTGTCGTGTTACATGAATACATAAGAAATGTCAAAAGAATAAAAAAGTATCACTGATCGATCTTAATTGTTGCTAAGTTAGCTGGTAATAATATGTCATTGTTGTAAGAACTTATTTTAAGTTTAAATCAAATTAAAAATAATTATTTAATGATCTGAAGGCAGTGTATTAATTAACTCTATAAAGGCAAAAGGGTGCTCCTGCTGGTCTCTATGAGGACAGAAAGTTGCTACCAAAAAGGGCAGGGTGCAGTACCCATCCAAAACTTTTTAGCTAAAACCCTATTGATATTCGGATAAAAGACATGTTACTTTTACATGAATATTACAATATTGAATACTTTATCTGGCATTTGAGTGGTTTAAGTTATTGTTTTATTTACTAGTAAAAAAGAGATTAATAGGTGTCATGAATATATATAAAGAATATTTAATTTTAAAGCTATTAAATTGATTGTGATACACATTGTTTAAACTTTTTTATTTTTTACAACAATTGTGAAACAAGATATAACAATATTATAATAATCCCTCTCATTGGCACGATGTTATGCGAGAGTGTGGTATTGTGTTTGGGTGAAACAGGAGTACCCTGAAGAAACCCACTTGTCCTGCTTGGTGACCACACACCAAACTCACATGCCCCCAGGCCGCGAACTCAACGCTGGTCGCCTTGGTCGGAAGCCAGTGTGATACACTTGCTGCCAGGGCCAGGAGTTCCATTGATATCAAACTTATTTATACTATTAAGTATGGAAACCACCATGACACAATTTTAGGTACTTGCGGTTAAGATATTTTACATTATAAGTTCTGTGATACAACACCAGTACATATTACATCAATATTCATGAACAAGAGACATGTATAAGAATAATTAAACTGTTCCAATTTGCCTGTATCATTCATAGATTTAGCTTTTTCTTTTTCATTTATTTTAAATTTTCTTATGCTATGATCAATGATATTACACAAGCTTTAAAACAGAGTCCTACCTCACACAGTATGCAGTAATCCTGACAGTTAGAACTGAGAACACACTGAAAGCAGATATTTTGGCGTGTCAGTGTTTTCTGAGCTTTTCAGTGTTTACCATCCCTTTTGGTGTTTTGTCATACCACATTCTGCCAAATGAAAGGTGTTGTCATCTAAAAATCATGAACACTGGAAAACATTTAAATATAACTTCAGAGATTTTGCACCATTTTGAAAATGGGTTGGGGTTTTCAATTGAGAAGAATGTGTTCATTTTAACTAAAATTGCAAATACCAGATTTGCCTAGAAATTAATCAAAAAGTAAAAAAAATACACATTATTAAGCGATAAAAGAAAGTGACAAGTTTATTTCTTTAAGAATTAACTAATTATTTTATATAGAAATGGATTAAAATAAAAAAACAGAAATTTGGAACAGGTTTTACCACATATAACAAAATATTATTACTCTGCTTAGGACGACAGGTTGGACTACAATGAGCAGAAAATAATCCCCCATCCTTGACCAAGTTGTATTATAATAAAACATTCTCAAAGGAAACAAGACTAATATAATGTATCCTGTTCTACTGCAGCAAAGTTTCCATTCCACCTTAAAGCATGCGGAGTTGTTTGATGCTAAGCTTGTTTTCACTGGCATCCGCCATTAGTGGTATGTATTTCTTTTTGGAAAGTAATTTTGTGGCTTTTTTTTTTACGAAGAAAATAAAGTTGATGTATATCTTTTGGCAGCATCTCTGTTGTCTTTGACATGTATATCTCTAACCTTTGGTTATAACAATAAAAATCACATTAAGATGTTCACATGAAACTTCATTCACTTGATAATACAAATGTATGTGTAATAAGGCTCATATCTCTGGGTTCATTTTAACATTGATGAGAAATGCTTTTATTAATTGAGAAAAATGGACAAGCACAGGAAATCTTCTGGCTGTGCTCTTGTTATTCAAATGCCATAAAAAAAAACATCACTTATAATACACATTGAAAAGATATTGTGTTTTTTCTGTATAATTAATTACTCCGTTTTTGTTGAGACAGTCTGTGTTTACAATTGACTTGCATTTACGTATTTACAAGTTCAATGGAACATAAAAGATGTGTTTTATATATCCAGATTTTCCGGCCCTAGATCACATTCGTCCATCATCAAGTCTGTTTGATCAGCAGCAAGCTGCCACAGACCTGATCGTTCGGAGGCTTGGGGCAGACCGGGCCAAACAGTTCACAGTGAAAGTAGTCCCTAATGCTGACCCACAGCATCGAGATACGTTCACAGTAAGTGTATAAATATAATTATATAGTAATTGTATAAATATTTATTTTTTATTTCTTAAGATTTTCTTTTCCATAGCCTGAGAAGAAAAAAACAACTACACCAAATTTTTTCTTTCAATTTTAATGCAAAACATTCAAGAATTTATGAATAATAATTAAAACTATTTAACTATATCTTCTTTATTTTACATAGAATTAAAAAACTAAATAATTGCAGCTGATATCGGATGGTAACCTAGTGTCCATAACAGGAACATCTGGTGTGGCAGCATCCATGGGCTTCTACTTCTACCTGAAGACATACTGTGGATGTCAGTTCACATGGGCAGGGGAGCAGCTGGATCTGCCACACCCACTGCCTGTCATTGTCAAGCCCGGGGTCTCCATCACAACAAATGACAGGTATATTTGCTTTAGGACTGGGGATTGTGTTTTGAGCCTTGTGTTGATATTAATTACTTAATAATATCATTTTTCCTCAAGAGTATTATTTTTAAATGTAGGAAATAAAAGTACTCTTAAATTTGACATTCATCACATAAAGTAGTGTATTACAAATCCTCTAGATTTTTCTGGTATTCACTTGTGTCTTTCTCATCAGGGAATAATTTCAAATCTCCATATGTGGAATATGCATTCTTTATCTCAAATTATATGTTTCTACTAGGGATGGCAACGGGTACCTGAGTACTCGAGTACTCGATCGAACGTCCGAGTATTCGAGTACCAAATCACTACTCGAGTACTTGGATTTTTTTTTTTTTAAATCTATAAAAATCACCAAATACACGATTTACAGACAAAATATCAGATATGGTTAGTTGCCAAGAGGACAATTTACGGTCCCTCTAATCCCCGCTGTGTACACAATTGACCTCAATCAATTAGTTGACAGTTGTTGTGATAGTTGCAAACTGTCAACAAAGGACTCCTATTTCAAATTAGCACTGATGTCAATTAGTGAAGTTTTGATAGCGGTACTTTCACCTACACAATTATATTGTATACCAATTAGAGACCTTCCACCAAACAATGGATGCTAACGAGCGAAAGAGTATCGACCGTTGCGAGAATTGATTTCTTGGTTGATATTTTAAATCAAGAATTATGAATATTGATGAGGTAAACAACAATTACACAGTACGAAAAACTATCATTTAAAAAAAATAATTGTAGAGTAAACAACAACTGAACTTGGTATTGAATTTCGTTCACTATTTTTATGTATGCTATTAATTTTCTTTCATTGTAATTCTGATTGTTGTTCATTTCTGCAGTGCATACTGGTATAAAATGAAACGAATAAGACAAATTAAAAGCCTGAAACAACATTTGTTTTCTTTTTATATCATTTTTTGTCAAAATAGTAAAAATACGTAATGAAAGTTTACTTTAAAGGTGAAAATGACCAATAATACGACCAACGCACAATATATGTCATTAACGATACATGTATACACAATCTTGTCTTTGCGAACATAATTCAATTTTTCCGAGTAATCGAGTACCCGAGTACTCGATCGAACAATCGTCCGAGTACTCGAGTATTAATTTTAATACTCATTGCCATCCCTAGTTTCTACTGTTTCCCTGCCAGGTTTCGCTATTACCAGAATGTATGCACGGTGAGCTACTCCTCCGTGTGGTGGACGTGGGAGCGGTGGGAGCGACACATCGACTGGATGGCTATGAACGGCATCAACCTTCCCCTTGCCTTCACTGGACAGGAAGCTATGTTCCAAAAGGTAAGCAGAAGACAAGCCTACCATGTCACCCACATGTATGTCATTTAGTATAGTGCATAAGGGCCATCTTACTAACGCACGTACCACAAAATATTGCAAGATCAAGAATTTCTGTTTAAAAATTAAGTGAATGTCACAAATATAAACATGAAATTTAAAACTAGCAAAGACATTTAATAGCTTTATAATAGAATATTAGATGTTATAAATACCGGTACTAGAAAATATGAATTTGAACAAATGCTTAAATGATATGTTGGTGAATAAGATGGTCTCATTATGTTTATGCGAGGGTTGTTCAGGAGGTTTGCATAATTTTTATTTAAAAACAAAGTCTGTTGAAAATGTTTGTTCTGTTTTAATTGAAATTCAATAAAGTCAAAATTGATAATAGCAAAATGGTGTATTTTATCAAACGCTACATATCGATTTCAGGTATCCATAACAACAGATATATGGTAGCTTGCCTCCATTCAAAATTATCTTAACATATAGAAAAAGATATAATTTCTACAGAACGACAGCTCTATAATTTGGAAGGTTTATTTAGCTCTAAAATCTGTAAAGAAAGTGTCATGTCTTGACACCATTTTTCTGATGTTTGTAGACAATATCTTATGCAATATTTTGAAAATTATAACTAGTTAAAGGGGCTGTACTCCGTATGATGAAATAGTGAAAAAAAAAAAAAAATTGTCGAGAACTGACATAAACTTGGTATCGATGTGTGCAATGCATTGAAACTTACTAACTGAAGTATCAGGTAGTTTACAATTTATTTATTTTTCACAGTTTCTTCGTATTTTTCCATTAAAAAAGATAACTAGGTATGTCTACCTAGTAGAATTCATTCCTTATGCATGATTGGCTAGTCGATGTTATCACGTGATATTACCAAGTTAGGTATATAGCTTAAATATTTCAACCGTTTAGGGTAAGCCCTTCGTAGCAGAGTGCATACAACACTGGACTGCAATTTTGGCGCCACCAGTTTGAATCCTGTCTCTGACTAGATTTTTTTTTTTTACATTTTGGTATTTTTTTTACAATTATGATATCAAAGAGTAAAACATTTTATTGAATAATTGTCCTGAGATTTGTTACAGAAAAAAACTTTTTTTTGGTGCCAATCTGGTGTACAGTCCCTTTAACATCGATGTTCCAAAACTTTTTAGTTACCTTGAATCAGCAACGTTGTCAAAAATATAGATGTGGCATTTGATGAAATCCATTATGGTATATTTCTACTATCAGTGTGGTTTGCTTTGAACTGGAATTGTACCAAATGGCTTCTTTTCATATAACCTCATACATTTGAATTGCAAAGAAGTAACTGCATTTTCTAGGTATTTATTAGCATTATTATTTACTGTTTTGTTTCTTATCCCAGGTATACATGAAGCTGGGGTTCACAGAGGATGACCTTTCCATGCACTGGGGTGGACCCGCATTTCTGGCTTGGTAGGTTGTCAGATGTCTCTTAGCTAATGTGCTTGATATTCATGTGAATTGTTGAGGCTGTTATTTTTGTTTTTCATCTGCTGTCATAAAGTTTGACAAGTTAATTTCAGTGAATTAAAGTGGAGTATCTTTTAACCAGGTTTTCACAAAGTGAAACCTGGTTATTAGAATGACGAACGTTGTTGTTCGGGCGGCCAGGCGGAGAAAAGGAAAAGTTTATGGAGACCTGTCATGGGATTGCGTTTGGGGTCCCTAGGGTCAAGATCAAGGTCACTGTTACTAAAACTAGAAAAAAACAGTTGAAATTGAATAACTTTAGTCAGGGTCCACATATCCTGACCAAACTTGGTATAAAGGAAGAGTTTATGGAGACCTGTCATGGGATTGTGTCTGGGGTCCCTAGGATCAAGGCCACTGTTACTAAAAATAGAAGAATGCTTGAAACTGAATAACTTTAGTCAGGGTTGACATATCTTGACCCAACTTGGTAAAGGAAGTGTTTATGGATACCTTTCATGTGATTGTGTTTGGGGTCCCCATGGTCAAGATCACTGTTACTAAAAATAGAAAAACAGACACAGGCTGAAGTTATTCTGTCAATCATTGAAAACCTGGTTTCGTCGCATTGCAGCGTTTCTTGTTTAATTCATAGTTTACATACAGGAAAAAATGAAATGATTTTATTTTATTTTGATGATTTGAAATTACATGGACATAATTTGTGTACCAAGACAAAGTATTAACATGTGACTCTTTGAGATGTTTTCTGTATCCTAGGGCCCGTATGGGTAACATGCATGGTTGGGGCGGTCCACTCCCTCAGTCCTGGATGTCTGGTCAGCTTGCCCTCCAACACCGTATACTCAATCGCACGAGAGGGTTGGGCATGATACCCGTGCTCCCGGGATTTGCTGGACATGTGCCTTTAAACATTACCAGGTAAAGTGGAAGTATTCCGACTAAAAGTCTTAACTGTATCTATAAACTTTCTAGGTTCTTATACAAAAAACAAGTTCATTGCAGATTGAATTTTTTTATTGAATTCAAAAAATTCATTTTGTATTTAATACTTTTTTCTACTAAAATTCTAGCTAAGTTTAACAGCAAATGTATGTTTTATTAGTGAAAATGTTTATACAAAGCTTGTTGCTGCTAATTCATCAATACATTATGCATGAGTAATTTCATTATATAATGATATTAATACCGATTTTGATATATTTTTCACAAGCATATTTGGTTGGGCTTTGCAGATTGTACCCAAACGCAAATGTTAGCAGACTCGGAGATTGGGGACATTTTAATTCCACATACTGCTGGTAAGTATAAGTTTACTGTAGAACCAAGGTTAGTTTTAATCTCAATATTAAGAATAGACTTTTTTAGACGTTTGCATTTAACTCAAAAGGGTTGTTTCCATGTGGACCAAGATTAGTTTTGACATACATGTAGTTTAGCCTATTCTGAAAGTATTTAAATAAAATAAGGAAAAACCTTTGTTCTTTGCTCATTAGAATGTTCTCAACCAAAAACCTGTCTGGAAATTTACTTCACATGAATTGGAATTCAAAGTACAATGAATGCACTGGAGCCAATGTCATTGTTAATAATAGCTCATTGAGCTAATATTTCTTGTAAACATACACCCAACTTTAAATACAGATTCTCTTATCAATTTGTTCCTCAAACATTTGCTGCAGTCCAATTTCTATTAGTTTGATATCGCAAGGCAATCAGGTCAATTTCTGTTCATCCTGCCACTGTTGTATAGCCACCCTGAAAGTCTCCAGGATCTGAGTGGGGTGTTTGAACTTGGGTTTCACTAACACGTGTCCTTTACCATCGATGTCAAAATATACAGAACTAGTGCCATGTCTTCCGTATGATTTGATGGAGGTTAGCGGGAAAGAGTGTTGTTTTCTCTTTTTGCTTCCTCGCATGAAGTGGATGCCAAGATGGTTGATGCCGATGTAACGGGACCCAGTAAGTTTCAAGCTTTTGGCAAGAGCAGTGGTTTTCACCTCAACATAGGTGTTTTCAACTGGAACAGAAACAGTTATTTACATTGCTAATTGTTTCAATCAATTGCAGGATCAGCTTTTTGAATTCTACTGAAAGTTGAATTTTTACATTGTTAATTGTTTCAATCAATTGCAGGATCAGCTTTTTGAATTCTACTGAAAGTTGAATTTCGCTTTTAAGTATTTTATGAAATCTTTTGCAGTTAAGTAGAGATTTTTTTTCCAAAAATAACAGACTGGTACTGTTAATATATTGAGCATGAATAGGTTATTATATACCTGATTGAAAAGATCTTTGATCATTGAAGATTTCCTCATATAAATCTTCAACTTGTTGGACACTGGCATCGGCACTCTCATATACGTGCGAATCAAAATTAGTTTCCGAATAATGTCTGTCGTTATTGTCCTCTAGTTTGTGTTTCTTTTTCGTGTTGGGTTTCAAGAATTCTATTATACTTTTTCTAAAGTGATTTGTCTGCCTTGTCTTTGTTTGATCAATATCACATTTCTTTACATGAACTCTGAAATCAGACTCTGAATCTAAATGGTGCTCTCCCAGTAAAGGCTGAACAGGGTCAATGTGCAAGTGTGATTCATCTGATCTTCTGTTATGGTCCTTTGTAATGTTTTCTACACTCTTGATAGCAGTTAGATAACTATTCGAAACAACTTGATGCCTGGCAATTGGTGTCATTTGATCTGAAACAATGTCCTGATAAGTGGTGTTTTGTAGTTCAGGTATATCTGTCTGATATAATGTGAGCCTGGTCAATTCCTTCTCCAGCCAGTGTCTGTATTCAGGTAGCCCCAGGATTGTGTGTCCGACAAGGCCCTTGAATTTCCTGTGTTGTTTCAAACACTTGTCACATAGAACCTGGCCGCAATCTCTGCAAAATATTGCACCAGCTGCGACTTGATCCTCAGTCAAACAGGCTTCACAATTCACCATGTAACTCATTATTACACTGTGATGCTAATTGATTTACAGTCAAGTTTGTAATGAAAGACAAGCACTTAATTCTGATATCATTGAAGAAATGTATATTGATTTGCTTATTTTTCCTTGTAGAAAAGTGTTTTAAGTTTATGCTTTTGTTCATATGATAATGCTTTTTCTTCCTTATGTCTGATGTCTGCAACAGACCATGCAGTCTGTCATGTGCAAATGTCTAATAACCCATTGTTTATTAACATAATTATATTTAATTTCTATTTATCCTTTGTGTACCCCCTGTGGATAAATCTGTCATCCCTTACAGTATTCCGATTTATCCAAAGCTCTGTCCCATGTTGACGGATCCTGTCATTCCTATTATCCCATGCTTTGTCCCATGTTAAACAATCCTGTCATTCCTATTATCCCATGCTTTGTCCCATGTTAAACAATCCTGTCATTCCTATTATCCCATGCTGTGTCCCATGTTAAACAATCCTGTCATTCCTTTTATCCATGCTTTGTCCCATGTTAAACAATCCTGTCATTCCTTTTATCCATGCTTTGTCCCATGTTAAACAATCCTGTCATTCCTATTATCCCATGCTTTGTCCCATGTTGAACAATCCTGGCATTCCTATTATCCCATGCTTTGTCCCATGTTAAACAATCCTGTCATTCCTATTATCCAATGCTGTGTCCCATGTTAAACAATCCTGTCATTCCTATTATCCCATGCTTTGTCCCATGTTAAACAATCCTGTCATTCCTATTATCCCATGCTTTGTCCCATGTTAAACAATCCTGTCATTCCTATTATCCCATGCTTTGTCCCATTTTAAACAATCCTGTCATTCCTTTTATCCATGCTTTGTCCCATGTTAAACAATCCTGTCATTCCTATTATCCCATGCTTTGTCCCATGTTAAACAATCCTGTCATTCCTATTATCCCATGCTTTGTCCCATGTTAAACAATCCTGTCATTCCTATTATCCCATGCTTTGTCCCATGTTAAACAATCCTGTCATTCCTATTATCCCATGCTTTGTCCCATGTTAAACAATCCTGTCATTCCTATTATCCCATGCTTTGTCCCATGTTAAACAATCCTGTCATTCCTATTATCCCATGCTTTGTCCCATCTTTACCAATCCTGTCATTCCTATTATCCCATGCTTTGTCCCATGTTAAACAATCCTGTCATTCCTATTATCCCATGCTGTGTCCCATATTAAACAATCCTGTCATTCCTATTATCCCATGCTTTGTCCCATGTTGACGGATCCTGTCATTCCTATTATCCCATGCTTTGTCCCATGTTAAACAATCCTGTCATTCCTATTATCCCATGCTGTGTCCCATGTTAAACAATCCTGTCATTCCTATTATCCATGTTTTGTCCCATGTTAAACAATCCTGTCATTCCTATTATCCATGCTTTGTCCCATCTTTACCAATCCTGTCATTCCTATTATCCATGCTTTGTCCCATGTTAAACAATCCTGTCATTCCTATTATCCCATGGTTTGTCCCATGTTAAACAATCCTGTCATTCCTATTATCCCATGCTTTGTCCCATGGTAAACAATCCTGTCATTCCTATTATCCCATGCTGTGTCCCATGTTAAACAATCCTGTCATTCCTATTATCCCATGCTGTGTCCCATGTTAAACAACCCTGTCATTCCTATTATCCCATGCTTTGTCCCATGTTAAACAATCCTGTCATTCCTATTATCCCATGCTTTGTCCCATCTTTACCAATCCTGTCATTCCTATTATCCCATGCTTTGTCCCATCTTTACCAATCCTGTCATTCCTATTATCCCATGCTTTGTCCCATCTTTACCAATCCTGTCATTCCTATTATCCCATGCTGTGTCCCATATTAAACAATCCTGTCATTCCTATTATCCCATGCTGTGTCCCATGTTAAACAATCCTGTCATTCCTATTATCCCATGCTTTGTCCCATGTTAAACAATCCTGTCATTCCTATTATCCCATGCTGTGTCCCATGTTAAACAATCCTGTCATTCCTATTATCCATGTTTTGTCCCATGTTAAACAATCCTGTCATTCCTATTATCCATGTTTTGTCCCATCTTTACCAATCCTGTCATTCCTATTATCCATGCTTTGTCTCATGTTTACCAATCCTGTCATTCCTATTATCCCATGCTTTGTCCCATGTTAAACAATCCTGTCATTCCTTTTATCCATGCTTTGTCCCATGTTAAAAAATCCTGTCATTCCTATTATCCCATGCTTTGTCCCATGTTAAACAATCCTGTCATTCCTATTATCCATGTTTTGTCCCATGTTAAACAATCCTGTCATTCCTATTATCCATGCTTTGTCCCATGTTAAACAATCCTGTCATTCCTATTATCCATGCTTTGTCCCATGTTGGCCGATCCTGTCATTCCTATTATCCCATGCTTTGTCCCATGTTGACGGATCCTGTCATTCCTATTAATTATCCCATGCTTTGTCCCATGTTGACAGATCCTGTCATTCCTATTATCCCATGCTTTGTCCCATGTTGACGGATCCTGTCATTCCTATTATCCCATGCTTTGTCCCATGTTGACGGATCCTGTCATTCCTATTATCCCATGCTTTGTCCCATGTTGACAGATCCTGTCATTCCTATTATCCCATGCTTTGTCCCATGTTGACGGATCCTGTCATTCCTATTATCCCATGCTTTGTCCCATGTTGACGGATCCTGTCATTTCTATTATCCCATGCTTTGTCCCATGTTGACGGATCCTGTCATTCCTATTTTCCCTTGCTTTGTCCCATGTTGACGGATCCTGTCATTCCTATTATCCCATGCTTTGTCCCATGTTGACGGATCCTGTCATTCCTATTATCCCATGCTTTGTCCCATGTTGACGGATCCTGTCATTCCTATTATCCCATGCTTTGTCCCATTTTGACGGATCCTGTCAATCCTATTATCCCATGCTGTGTCCCATGTTGACGGATCCTGTCAATCCTATTATTACATGCTGTGTCCCTATTGATTGATCCTGTCATTCCTTTCAGCACATACCTCCTGGACTTCACTGACCCCCTGTACAACAAGATAGGCAGTCTACTTGTACAAACAGTGAGTTGACTTTAATCATAAGTGACCTTATTGGTACTTTAAAGGCCTAGTTTAAGGAATGTTTGGCATGATAATTCCCTGCTGTGCATCTTCTGCTAATTGCACTGGTGTCACAGTAGGGGCTATTTTCCTGTATATTTGTTTATTGGCTCAGGGCCATTTAAGGTACATTTCTATAATAAAACCTCCCAAACTGCACAGAGATCTGATAAGAGGGATCAAGGCAAGTAGATTAAGATCAATACACAGATACACAGAGGTTGTGTACTGTACATATATTTGGGGGGGGGGGGGGGTCACTTATAGCAGGTTAAATTAGGCCTTCAAATGATAGCTGGTGAATTCAGAGGTTCATCCACTTGCCTGTTCAACAATATAATATTGGATTGTTTATTATTTTATTATTATACTTTCATGCTCAAAGTTTTATGTCATCTTTAATTTCTTTCTTTGCAATGAATCATTGATGCTATTCATTTGTTTCATAATTTGACTTATCTTGGTTGTTCCAGATGCAGGAGGAGTTTGGGACCGACCATGTTTACAACGCTGACTCCTTCAATGAGATGTCACCAAGGTCAAGGTGAGTCCACCGATGTAACAGTTTCAGTATCCTATGTACAATTGTCACCAAGGTCAAGGTGAGTCCACCGATGTTACAGTTTCAGTATCCTATGTACAATTGTCACCAAGGTCAAGGTGAGTCCACAGATGTTACAGTTTCAGTATCGGTTGTACAATTGTCACCAGGGTCAAGGTGAGTCCACAGATGTTACAGTTTCAGTATCCTATGTACAATTGTCACCAAGGTCAAGGTGAGTCCACAGATGTTACAGTTTCAGTATCCTATGTACAATTGTCACCAGGGTCAAGGTGAGTCCACAGATGTTACAGTTTCAGTATCCTATGTACAATTGTCACCAAGGTCAATGTGAGTCCACAGATGTTACAGTTTCAGTATCCCATGTACAATTGTCACCAAGGTCAAGGTGAGTCCACAGATGTTACAGTTTCAGTATCCGATGTACAATTGTCACCAAGGTCAAGGTGAGTCCACAGATGTTACAGTTTCAGTATCCCATGTACAATTGTCACCAAGGTCAAGGTGAGTCCACAGATGTTACAGTTTCAGTATCCCATGTACAATTGTCACCAAGGTCAAGGTGAGTCCACAGATGTTACAGTTTCAGTATCCGATGTACAATTGTCACCAAGGTCAATGTGAGTCCACAGATGTTACAGTTTCAGTATCCCATGTACAATTGTCACCAAGGTCAAGGTGAGTCCACAGATGTTACAGTTTCAGTATCCTATGTACAATTGTCACCAAGGTCAAGGTGAGTCCACTGATGTTACAGTTTCAGTATCCTATGTACAATTGTCACCAAGGTCAAGGTGAGTCCACAGATGTTACAGTTTCAGTATCCTATGTACAATTGTCACCAGGTTCAAGGTGAGGCCACAGATGTTACAGCTTTAGTATCCTATGTACCACCAGGGTCAAGGTGAGTCAACAGATGTAACAGTTTCAGTATCCTATGTATAATTGCGTGAGGTTTGATGCATGGTGACCTCATATTGATTTGGTTTCATTTGAAGGTTTTATAAATAGAAAAAGGTTATGTTATTATTTATATATATTTATTATACAGAAAATTATTTTACAAAACAAGCTTTTTTGGCTTTGACAGTTTGCAAAATAATGTAGGTTATTTTACGTCCGATTTAAGTTGAAATAATGTTCAAATCAAAACTGAATTAATTGAATATCCTTTTTGTCTTCATTAAACATAAAAAATGATTAGTAATCAGTAAACATCATCCTTTGAAAAGATACCACAGTGACATGGGCTGACCAGGTCTTGATTCTTAACAATATAAGCAAGGGTTAAATAGTACTGTAATTGTATTTTTATCTGCAATTTCCGTGTCAAAGAGTAAAATAACTAGAAATCAGTGTTTTCAGATGCACTTTTGAGAAAACTAATTTCTGATCCAAAAACATACGTCCCTTTAAATGGAACTATATTATAGAATTGTAGGTTATATTTCTGCCCATTATGTAAATTAAACGGAAACCTTTGGCAGTTTCCACTATTTCATTTCAATACATTCTATTTATAAGTTACAATTATTAGATAATTCCTTTATATCTTAAGTTTTTAATGCATAACAGAAATAAAACATTTTTACATATTGTCTTAAAAGTGCTGGAAACAGTTGCCTGTTTACTTCATGTCAATTAAAATGAAAGGAGAACTGTTAGACATAATTAAATCATTGTCAGTTTACAGAACCGCTATGTTCTATTCTATACCCTTTTATTGCTATGCCATTTATTGAAATGAACCATTTTATGTACTGTCATTGCGTTGAAGTGAGGAATAAAGGTCACTTACCTAGTTGTACATTTATTGCCAAATTATACACAACATCCATCACTTGTGTTTAATTTTAACTAGTTTAAATCAAACTAACCTTGAAAGTCATGCAATTTGATGTTTTTTTTAAATAAACAAGTAGTTTTGACAATTTAGCAAGGAAGTTGTTAGGCAAAACAAGTTAATTAACCCTGGACATGCCAGTAAAGCATCAATCAAATTCTACCAAACATTATGACAATGAACCAACATGTAAGTTCTTTGAATAATAGACAGAGTTCAAGTTAAAACATGTACAGTATATTTAAACATTCTAAAGCCATAACAAATTGATCCTTTTAAGGTCTGTAAACTTTCATGAGTCCAGCAGTTTGTCGGTGTTCATCAGTTTAAATCATTTTATATATATTTTTTGGTTATTATGTTTAAATGTGTGTTGTCTTCCAGTCATCCGTCTTATCTATATTTCTGTTGTCTTGCAGTGATCCATCATACCTAAATGTCTTTTGTTTTGCAGTGATCAATCATACCTAAATGTCTATTGTTTTGCAGTGATCCATCGTACCTAAATGTCTATTGTTTTGCAGTGATCCATCATACCTCCACTTGGCAGGAAAGGCTACATACAAGGCAATGACAGATGCTGACCCTGATGCCATATGGTAACTCTTTGTTAAATAATAATACCCCCAGACAAACGAGTTTGAAGGGGGTATATTGGAGTCACCCTGTGGTCAGTCGGTCGGTCGGTTTGTCGGTCGGTTGGTTTGTCGGTTTGTCGGTCGGTCCGTAGCAATTTACCTTGTCCGGAGCATAACTTAAAAACTACTGGATGGAATTGGATTAAACTTCATACAATGGTAGAGCATAATGAGAGGAAGTGCAGTGTATAATAACCATAACTCTATACTTGCTTATTACTGAGTTATTGCCCTTTGTTACTTTTTTTTGTCCGGAGTATAACTTGAAAAGTACTGGATGGAATTCATTGGAACTTCATACAATGGTAAAGCACAGTGAGAGAAAGTGCAGTGTTCAAGAACCATAACTCTACTTTAGCTAATTACTGAGTTATTGCCCTTTATTTGTTTTTTTTGCTGTCAATTTTTTTCCAGACATTAACTTGCAAACTACTAGATGGAATTTATTAAAACTTCATACAATGGTAAAGCACAATGAGAGGAAGTGCAGTGCACAAGAACCACAACTCTATTTTAGCTAATTACAGAGTTATGGCCTTTAATACTTTTTTCTTGTCCCGAGCATAACTTGAAAACTATTAGATGGAATTTAATGAAGCTTCATACAGTGATAGATCATAATGAGATGGAGTGCAGTGTACAGGAACCACAATTCTATTTCAGCTAATTACACAGTTAAAGCCTTTTGTTACTTTTTCTTATCCAGAGCATAACTTGAAAACTATTGTATGGAATTTAATAAAACTTTATACAGTGATAGATCATAATGAGAGGAAGTGCAGTGTACAGGAACCGCAATTCTATTTCAGCTAATTACAGAGTTACTGCCCTTTGTTACTTTTTTCTTGTCCGGAGCATAACTTGAAAACTATTGGATGGAATTTAATAATGCTTCATACAGTGATAGATGATAATGAGAGGAAGTGCAGTGTACAGGAACCACAATTCTATTTCAGCTAATTACAGAGTTACTGCCCTTTGGTACTTTTTCTTGTCCGGAGCTTAAATTGAAAACTATTGGATGGAATTGGATTAAACTTCATACAGTGATAGATCATAATGAGAGGAAGTGCAGTGTACAGGAACCACAAATCTATTTCAGTCAATTACAGAGTTATTGCCCTTTGTTACTTTTTTCTTGTGCGGAGCAATACTTAAAAACTATTGGATGGAATTTAATAAAGCTTCATACAGTGATAGATGATAATGAGAGGAAGTGCAGTGTACAGGAACCACAATTCTATATCAGCTAATTACAGAGTTACTGCCCTTTGTTACTTTTTCTTGTCCGGAGCTTAAATTGAAAACTATTGGATGGAATTGGATTAAACTTCATACAGTGATTGATCATAATGAGAGAAAGTGCAGTGTACAGGAACCGCAATTCTATTTCAGCCAATTACAGAGTTATTGCCCTTTGTTACTTTTTTCTTGTCCGGAGCATAACTTGAAAACTATTGGATGGAATTTAATAAAGCTTCATACAGTGATAGACCATAATGAGAGGAAGTACAGTATACAGGAACCGCAATTCTTTTTCAGCTAATTACAGAGTTACTGCCCTTTGTTACTTTTTCTTGTCCGGAGCATAACTTGAAAAAAAGTAACTTAACTCATTTATAGATGGTCATAGGCAATCGTATATTCTGTGCTTTAGAACATCAAATATATCAGTATTAACATCTCAGTATTAGCATCACTGATATTGTTTAAAGCCTTTTTTCTAACATTTAAAA